>NC_081183.1:117436990-117736990 GCF_029867415.1 Vicia villosa | reverse complement strand
TTTTGGTTGAACCGAAACCGGTTCGGTTGATTATGTGATGCAGCTCTTGTAGAATGAGAATGGCGATTGTGTATGGTGCAAGCTGTAGCAGGCATTTGGGCCTTAGAAGAATAGGCCCCCCTCTTTGTTGTAATTTCTTTGTAATTTTGCTTTTGTAATGGACCTCTTGGATTTGAACTTGTAATTGCCTTTGAATGAATGTTTGAATGTAATCTTGTAAATTTCTCTTGTGAAAAACCTTGAATTTATCTCTTGACTTTGTAGGCTTCTCAACAATGTTTCTTCCAATTTTGCATCTAGATCTCAATGACATAAAAAATGAACGAAACTTGGATGATACTTCAATGAGCTTGAATTCATGACGATCTCGATGAATGATTAAATCTTGAATGCGCTTTCAAATTAAACAACCTCATCCAACCAAAGACATAAGGAATGAACATTGATCTTGAATTTTTAAATGGTGAACATACGTTGAATCGGGATTGAATGAAGAATTTTAGTCTTGTAAAGTATACCATTGAATGAACATGAGCCTTTGAATTTTGATGGACTTTGCATAACACTCGTGGATCTTAGCTTGACTTAAATCCTTGATGAACAAAATGCCTTGAACGAAGTTTGAATAATAGGATCAATTAGAATGTTAAATCAAATTCATCCTCAAATCATTGGGACCCTATTTCAATATCAATCCCTTAATTCAAACCTTATTCATACGTTGAGTCACTAGTAAATCGAAAGTATAATGGTGCCTTGAACACAACGCTCTCCTTAAGCTCATAACTTTGTACCATGACTCATTCCTTGCAGTTCACTCCACAAGCATGTTGACTTAATGACCTCGAACAATAGAGACTCTTTTAGCTTTTTCTTGATTTTTGGGAGACGAAATAAACGTCTACCGTAACTTATAGCACGGAGAAAGAGGGCAAATTTTGGGGTGCAACAGCTGCCCCTATTCAAACTTCTTGAACCTGACGAGCGAGAAACGAAAGTTTCGAACCGTTGAGGTGGAAGGAGATTGAATACCAGAATGAACTCGAAAATTTTCTCTCTTGATCAATAGAAGATTCCATCTTGCAATAAGAAGGAATGTACCACCCCGCAAGCAGGGAGAAAAAACTTCAATCGATCTAGATAATAAATATGTTCCAACTTGTGATAAGAAGGAACGGGCACCCACAGGCAGGGGAAAACACTTCAAATGATCTGGGCATCAAGAGAAGGAACATCTCGACTGATCTGAGTATCAGGCGTAGCAGATGTCTCCGAACATGCATCGGGATAGATGTCTTAGGTCGATCTGGGAATCGAGGGAGATACAACGGTTGAATCGGACATCAACGGGTAATAGGTATCTCTGATCTGGGAATCATGATCTGGGAATCTGGGCAGACATCTCTTCTGATGCAATTAAATCATCAGGTAGATATTCCTACTAATCTGGGAATTAGCGGCTAGCTCCTTCGTAAGACCACGGGGATCCGGAGGCGGTTCCTTCAACTGAACTAGTAATCAGGATAGGAACAATATCTCTTCCGAACTGTGTACGCCGGGGAAAGAATGCCTTTAAACTGATCTAGACATGATGCTAGAAAATAAGTAGGACAATCTTCATCTGAATGAAAAAGTCAATCAGGCAAACATCTCCATCTGATCTGATGATATCAGTGGCTTGCTCCTTCGTAAGACCACGGGGATCCGGAGGCGGTTCCTTCAACTAATCTGAATCTGAATATTAGGATAGGAACAGATGTTTCTTCCGAACTGTGTACGTCGGGTAAAGAAAACGTCCTCAACTGATAGTAAGGTATCAGGACTGGGCAAACGAGTTTCTTCTTCTGAACGGACTAAATCGTCAGGGAGTAGATATTTCCAACTGATCTGATGTATCAGAGGGCTTGCTCCTTCGGAAGATCTTGGGAGATCCGGAGGCGGTTCCTTCAACTGAGATGGATATCAGGATAGGAACAAATATCTTCCACCGATCTGGGGACATCGGGAATAGGAATGTCTTTGAACTGATCTGAGCTGCGTCAGAAAATAAGTAGAACAATCCTCTTCTGATTCAAAACATCAGGATAAGCGCCTGTAATGACTAGGCGAATATTGCTCTCTAGGGAGCATTTGAATCTTGATAACTTTCCTGCAGAAAGAAACAGATATGATATGATTTATGCATGATGCATGTATGAATGTGTATGGAATAACGTTTCCGAGGAGGAAGACGTTACACGCTTAGAGAATGCAATGCGAATGATGCATGATTCGGACGTTGCTTAAGGAAACAACGGATGAGCACTGAATTGCTGAAGAAGTCCTGAAGAGAGTATAGAACTCTGCGAGGAGGACAAGATGAGTGACCAAAAGTTACAAACTGCGAGCTGGCAAAGATGGATCAGAAATCTGCTGGAGATGATCAAATCTGGATGCGAGCTCTGTTTGGGGAATAAATCCTGCTTGGGGATATGGACATCCCAATTATCTGCTTAGGGAATACCCTGGCAACTTCAATGGAGAAGCAAATTCTCGACATTCTGGGGATGTGGAGATAAGAGCAAGTCATGGAGATAACTCTGATGGGGAGTAACCGACTTGCTTGTGTAGAAGGCATTCCGCTGGGGAAATCATTGAAGGACATAGATTCTGCTGAGGATGCAAGTGAAACTCTGCTGAGGAGAGAAACTCAGTGGGGAAGATGAATACTTCTGCACAACGATCTGCTAGGGATATGAGAGATCCGCTAGGGATAAGGAACTCAGCATAAGAGCCTTTTGTTAAGACAACTCCACTGGGGAATAAGATGACTCTCTTGGGGAAAACAGGTCAATCTGTTGGAGAGAAACACGCTCTACTGGGGAGAACGAGGGATTCGGGCAAGAAACCTCATTAAGAGCCTGCTGGGGAATCAAATACCATTCAATCATGATTCTACTGGGGAGAAGACATTCCATCGGGGAATAAGGCTTCTGAAGCACGGAGATTGCATTGAGATGCTTTGCTGAGGAGATGGGAATCTTGGAACAAAGAAGATCTCATCGAGATGCACTCAGCTGGGGAATGAGGATCTCTCGCTTGGCTGGGGAATGAGAATCTCACTCGGATAGATCCACCAACGCGCTGACACAGTGTATTTGAAAGGATGTACCTGCGAGGCAAACAGATGAAAATGCCCCAGGATATAGCATGACGTCCACGGGATTTCCTCACATGGCAGAGAACAGCAATGCTCACCCACAATGGGCAGATGCAAGAGCGAACAGATTGTCAGACATCTGAGCTTGAAACTTTCCAAACAAGCAATGGATTCATGAGTTGACAAGCAAGCAGTGATTAGAACACCATACAAGCATCGGCCAGAGTATCCAACAGGCACTGATTTTCTGAGAGAGTGCCATCAGGAAGTGGGCTTAAGGGGTCAAGCAAGTATCGACTTCAAAGAGACCAAACGAGCTTTGGCTTTCAAAGAATTCTGCAGATTCTCATTGATTGTGAGGATGCCAACAAGTATTGGACTTTCAATCTCAGATCAATGTTAAGGATGATGATCCTGACTTTCAACAGCCTTCGAGTTCATAAGTTGTTTAGCTAACACCTGAACTTTCAATTGAACACCTCCTGATGAGGAAAGAATGCCAATGCATAGTGTCTTGCCCCAGCCAATAGGGAATTTGGAACCATGCCCCTGATTAACCTGTATTTGAAGTAGGTTTGACTGTGCTTGGGTGAATGCCCCTAATTGCTTAGCATTTTGAGAGATTTTTTTTTTAATCTTGACCTGAGTGCCTCAGATTGAGTGAAAACTTTCTCGGCAAAGTATTCAAACGCTTTTGTGCCCCTGAGGGGATCAGACTTTGAAATATTACTACCTCTGCTCAACGGAGTTCGGAAGACAACCTGTCCTTCAGGAGGATAAAACTCTTCATCTGAAGTTCATGATGGAAACTTTCTTGATGTTAAGCACTTGTTCATATGCAAAGAATGTTTATTATGAGAAATATAATTCTAATGCAAAGTTCATGTTTGTCTCGAAGTTTAAAGAAAACTTTTGAAAGGATGTCGTAACATCGAGTTTTTTTGTTAAAGAAAGATGGTGTGATACCAACTCAAGCACTTAGCGGATCTCCTAGGAGTCAGATTACCGTATTCTCGTGTATAGTTTGCTTTTGAATTGACCCTGCTTCAATTAGGACTTTTCAGGGTTGTAACGTGGTCAGGTTCACGGTTTGAGAAAAAAGGATTTTTTAGGCTCAAAGTTATTTGGTGCCCACCCCCTTCGTGATGTTCTCCAGTCCTAAGTTCAGTTAACTTGACATGAGCATTCATCTTTCAAGAGGAGTTCGAAAATGATTGAGGAGTCAAAGAGGTCTTCTGGATATGGCAGTCACTTTACCTTTCGTTTTTGATGTCTGATCACACGACTTTGTTCTTTTGATGAGGATTCTTATTTTGTAATCCTTGTTTTTCGCTTTAGCTTTGCTTTTTTTTTCCGTTTCCCTAAATTTTGCCTGGACAAATTCTTTTGAATTTTGATTTGGATGTCCAGCGGGATGCCCTAACTTTTGCCTAAGTCACGTGCTTTCAAGTTGTTGACTTAGCGGGCTTTTTCTTTTTTTTATTCTATTTTTTTTCTTTTTTTTTTTTGAACAAGTCGTGTGATCCTGAATCTATGATTTGTTGGAAGTGATTATGACTGCTTGAATCATTGGTTGATGAAGAATTACCATTGTGGTATCGTCATATTTTGACCTCATGATATGAGGGATAATCCACAGCGGCTTTGATGTTGGTCTCGACCTCCTGATGTGAGGGATAAATTTGATGTCTCGACCTCCTGAGGTGAGGGATAATCGTTGTGGATTTGACTTTCCTCAACCTTTTGAAAGATAGCCATTGTTGTATCCTTATATGTGTGCTCCTGATGAATTTAGAATGCTCGATCAGGTTAACTGAATACTACCCTGCCCCAGGGTTAAAATAAGGGTTTTTTCTACATAGAAAAGAAACTCCTACTTCGAAGGCTCAGAAGGGTTAACGAAGGTCTCACTCCCTTATATCTCCAGTGTTTGGGAATTTGAAACAATGCCTGTACATCATCAACAGGGTTCTACTCAAAAGCATACCATTTGAGGTTCTTGGTATCATGCTCATCATTCTCCTTACGGAGTTATCATGCTTTATTAACAAGAGTTGAGTATCACACAAAGCATATAAAAACATATAAGAGCAAAAGCGAATGGATTTTTTCAAGACAAACATATCCAATGCATTATGATTATAGTTCAAAAACAAACAAGTTTTACATACAAACAGTATTGAACAAAGCAAGAAAGCTTAAACATGAACATGCATGGTGATTTAAGAATTGCCAATGTTGAGGAGATCTTCTCCGTATGGACTTATTGCTTTAGAAGATCCGCTGAGTCGGACGAGAACTTCAATTCTGGCCTTCAGGTGCGAATGTGATAGCATTTGCATCAATCAGGTCTTGAACCTTGTCTTTGAATGACTTACAGTCTTCAATCAGATAACCAACTTCCCCAGAGTGGAAAACACACCAGGCGTTGCATACGTTCCTGTAGAACCCTTCAGATTACTTCCTGGAAGAAGATTTCGGCAAAGTCATACAGAAGTTGCAGGTGTCCAGCTTTAGGGATTTGAGCTATGCCAGTGGTGCACAAACTCAAGATACAAGGCGTCTTGCTTATCCCTCGGTCGGGATCCCCAAATATAGCGACTGGATTTTGTGAATGCTTTAGGGATTTGAGCTTCCAATGATGCAAACTCAAGAACACGGAGTCTTGCTTATCCTTCGGTCGGGAGCCCTAAACATAGCTGCTGAAACGGTAATCACCATCATGAATGGAAACTTGTATTACTATCAGTGAACAACATTAACCTATGACGCTTGGCTATCAAAGTCATTACTTGGAACACACAACAGTTGTTGGGAAGGAAGCCTCTGGCAGCACTAATTTACAAGTGATTCTCATTTGTTACTCCTCGAGGAAGAATAACAGCCTGCTTGCAGCAGATGAAATGAGATTTACCAGTAGATACCAATATGAATAAACTTGAACATCTTTGTATCAAGCAAGTTCTGGACTCTTTGTATCTCAACACCTTGTAAGGCTTGACATTATGATCAGGTGCCCCCTGAATGGAAAACACCGAGTATTGTCGTCAAAATCAGGAGAGCAATCTGTGGTGAGGAAGAACCAAAGCATGAATCTTAACCAACTGAAATTCCAACAAGCAGGGAAGCAACTGAACACCAGGCATTAGGATTACATTAGCTTGCTTCTCTTCCGTCTCTGTTGACAAGAAAATGCTAGCGATAAGGAAACTCCAGGAGGAGGAGGTGACTCGGAATATGAAGCAGAACCTTGAGAATGAGAGGTGTCTCTGCATATCACTCTCGATTACCGCCCGGAAGAAGATTCTGGTGAAGTCACACGAAAATTGTAAGTGCTTTAGGGATTCGAGCAATGCAAGTGATGCAATGCTCAAGATAGACAATGTCTTGCTTATCCCTCGTGCGGGAGCCCCAAGCAACTTCAAAGACTTGCAAATACTAACATCACGACCAGGTGCCCCAGAATAGAACTCACACCTAGTGTCATTGTCTTCAAGCAAAGAACCTGTAGACAACCACACAACACGGAGCTTAACCAGTTGCAAATAAAGCAAGCATGGAAGCAAATGAGCATAAGACATGAGAATCATATTGATTTGTCTTTCGGTCCTCCTTTTTCGAGAACATACCCCTTGAATTCACGAGAGAAAAGGAGATTAACCGCTGACTAGAAGCTTCAGAAACCGCAAAATTGTGGAAGAGATCCACAAAGTGCTCCATGAGTTTTTCTTACTAGGAATCCTTGAGCATGGGTAACAACTTGAATGTCTTCATAAACAACCCCAACTGAGCTTTCATCTTGGCAAAATCCCCACAAAGTTGTTCTATAACTGATCTTTGAACACAGAATAAGAACAAGTCAAGTCTGTGAATCTGGTGAGAGTATCAAATCTGAATAAGAGATCCTCGATCCTGAACACCTGTTATGCATGAAATCTATGAGATGCATGATATGAATGCAATGCCATGTTCATTCGATTTCCAAGGAATCCTCGCGTTTTGATTTTGTTTTTTGAAAGCAAGAGATGGAAAAGCTCGACACGAGGCTTAAAGATACAATTCCTTGGAAATGGAAAGAACATGTATGCTAGTTATTTTTTGTACATCATTTTTTGGAAAGTAAATATGCAATGATGCAAAGTGGTGGGACTTTTGATGTCTCCCACCAGACATGTCTGGATTTCCTCAAAGTTACACGGCCCAGGTTCAAAGGTTCGGCACCAATTCGGAACTCCCCGTAGATCACGGGCCATAATCAATAGAAACAGAACCATAGTCATCATAACAGGAACAAAACCACTCGAACAAGAACCATAGTAACCCTCGAACAAGAACCATGGTAACCCTCAAACAAGAACAGCGGTAACCCTCGATCAAGAACCAAAGTCACCATCAATGTACCTGTTAAGCAATGATTGATTCCCGCCCCACTCACGGGTAAATCTAGGCCAGAGTAGGTCAAAAAGCCAACAGAGGATCGAATGTAGGCGTTATCATACGATATTGCCTCATTCCACCAAGCTCTGCCCGTGGATACGTGATCAGATCAATCAGGCATACGCCTTCTGTCCGTCACGGCCACTCTAGTCCTAGTTCCTATGGTATCACTCATGACCTGGGTATTGGGTCTTTTACCTCTTGAAACACCCACCCACTGATAGAAATCCAGACAGTCCAGAATATGATGCAGAAAAGTAAAAGCGCACATAGAATGCAATGCACACAGGTAAATATGCAAAGCAGTAAAACACCCAAAGATAAACACACAAGCGCTAGGATCGACTCGCTAGGTCCGGACCAGCAACAGGTCGAGACGTCCCCAGCAGAGTCGCCAGCTGTCGCTACCGCGAAAATGAACAGAGTCGCCACTAACATATTTATCCTGAAAAGGAAGGGAATGCCAGCAAACCACAAAACAAAACAACGGTCTCACGACCAGAGAAAAAGGGTAAGGGAGTCGGTTACGCGAGGGGAAGGTGTTAGCACCCCTCGCGCCCATCGTACTCGATGGTATCCACGCCTGTGTCTAAATCTATGGGTGTGTAAGCAAACTACGCTAATCTGGACTAAAATGAATGCAAAATGTAGGGAAAAGAAAGGATTATGCTCGCACGGGCCCTACCCCGCTGCCTACGTATCTGTTTTGCAGAATCAGAGCTACCGTAGCTCGGCTAACTAATTTCTGTTTGTTTTGTGTTTTTTAGGTGAACGAGTTACATTCACACTCCGCTGCTCGACCTTTGGAGACTTATGCTTGGGAATGGAGCGGAAATAACAAGCTCTTAAGAAAAGAAAATCAAAGAGTGTGGTTTGTGTTTTAAAAGATGCATGAGGAAAACCTAAGCTAAGGGGGAAAGCTTGCTACCTAATGTTATCATACAAAGGGTACAAGTCTAAGCTAAACTAGCAACCTACGAGGAAAAGGGGAAGCACACAATGAGCACACAAACGAGCATCCGCTCGTAAAGCAAACAAACCAACGGTACTGACCGAATGGTAGAAAAGCGGTCCCGCCATAGCCAAGGGGAGCAGCTCAACCCAAGTCAACCAAGCATTAGACCTCGTGAAAATGATCGGGCCATAGACAAGAGGGCGGACCCCTCTCAGCAACCAAGCCGTCACGGATCATAAAGGAAAACGGTGCGTGCGTACACCGAGCATCAACGTCGAGCGACGCGAGCTATAGGAAAGGCGGGGGTCCGGCTACATGAACCCTTTACCTGACATACTCGATAACAAGATCTTTTGCACGTTCGGAAGCAAACAACGCGAAGCGTGCGCATACTGAACAGACTCGATGAGACTAGGCGGGGGTTGATTGCTAACCCTTTCCGCGTGCCTTCCAAGAGGACTTAACGGAGTGCCATATAGGACTTATTACACCGTGACTCCCTGCCGCAAAGCACAAATGTAAACACACCAACAAAAACAGAGCCTCTTTCGAGGGCTTGGCCAGATGCATGTCTAAGTCCTACTTCTCATGTTACAGGATGATGCGAGAAAGCGATAAAGTACAGAAAGAAGTAAAAGGGAATAGGGAACGATACCAAACGGATAGCAAATCCGCAGTGAGCTAGCAACGCAAGCAGAACTAAGAAACTTCACGTAATCTAACATCCAGCAAAGCCAGGAGTCCAGCATAAGCGTCAAAGCGATGCAGTGCGAAAATAAATCACCACCGCTATGTGGTGCGTATCAAACACAACCACACAAGCAACCTGCAAGAGAAACATAAGCCAGACGATATAGGAATATACATCTCAATGAATGAGAGATCAGGTGAATCGCATCGGGAATAAGTTCGTGTCCCACAAATAAAGTGGAACACAACACAAGTCAAGTCGCACCGGAAGCGAGTTCGTGTCCCACAAATAAAGTGGAACACGGAGCAATCGAAGGTCCTCTCGAGGTACCTCGCACATCTCAACAACCAAATCAGTAATAACAAGGAGGCATGCACCCGCCATAGAAAATAATAGAAGTTAAATTCTAAGTAAATTCTAAAATAAAATCTAACAAGATTAATTGTTTTTCATGACATTTTCATCTAAAAGTAATAGAACAAAACTATGTGCAAAACAATTAAATTCTAACGAGCAAAAGATATTACATGCTTTTGATTATCTTTTTTTTATCAACCAAAAATTAGCAAAACTCAATGATTCTATATTCTATTATCATGTCAAAATCTAACAAAAATATCATTGTTTTCACACATTTTTATTATCTAAAAGAAATAGGAAACAAACTAGTTAAAACAACTAAATCTAATATGTAAAACTATGCACACAGGGGGGTTTAATGTGGAATCAAATGTCATGAAGAGAAATAGGGGCGCAGGGCCCAATCACTGGCCCATGGGTGTTTTGTTACAGCATGTTGTATGCCAAAAAAATGAAGATGAACTTCTATAGGGGCGAATTAACAGCAATTGGTGGTGCAGGGAGAAACAAAGGCGCACTGGCCCATCCAGAATTTGGCCCAAGGGCGTTTTTGTTGTAGTTTCTTATCATGCCAAAAAGAAGAATGTGAGGTTGGGCTAAGGGGTGTGGATAGCGCGCAAACTGAAAGCCCAAGGTTATGATCCAATTATTTTCAGCTTTTGCTTAGTTCAAACTTTAATAACTAAAAATTCCAGATCCTATTATCAGTTAATCACATTAAGTCTGTTAAACCACAATTCAATTGCCAAAATAATCACAAATATTCTCACTTAATTACACATTAGCAAAAGGAGAATTAAAAAGAGGGATTAGGGTTTTACATGGCAATTGGAATCCTTCTCAGACTCTCCTCTCATCGGACACGACGGCGGCACAGCGGAGATGATCATCTTCTCCGACCGAACCTCGCTCACGTCTCTCATCTCTCCATCTCAATAACTCCGACCACTCTTATCACCGGCGAAGTGTGACGTACGGACTTGTCCTCCTTCTCCTTCGTGAACTCGCGGCGGCGATTCCTCTGATTCAAACTCAGCTCAACCAGAAACAAATCCGGTTCTTCTTCAATCTTGATTCAACGACGAGAAATCCAGAGATAAAGTGGTACATGAACGAGTTTTCGTTACCGATCTGCTCCTTCCCTTTCAGACGGATTCTGCGTGATGATGATGCGATGATGACGAAGATCGAGTCGAATGGTGATGAAACATCGAGAACTCGGTAAGAGGTCCTTTCTTCTCCTGGTTTCTTTCCGAGTTGTTGCGCTGTTATCGTATCATGTTGATGCAGATGAAGAAGAATTGAAGTCGTTGCTTGAAGGTTGCAGGTTGATTGAAGCGATGGAGAAGAATTGCAAGGAAGCTGAGTTCGGTTTGTTGCAGGTTATCGAAGGAATTGATGGATTGGAGGTTGTTTCGGTGATGATGTTGATGAAGATTGAAGATTGAAGATTGTTGTGAGTTAATTTCACCATTTCTGTTGGAGGTGAATCGAGAAAGAACGATGAAGGTTGAAGGTTTTTGTGGTGATGATCAATGAATGGAAGAGGATTTCGGTTAGAGGTATGAAGAAAGCTTCAATCGATCTCAAGAAAGTTTGTTACGAATTTGTTACATTTCTTTTTTTCACATATCTTTCTGTTTCTGATTTTTCTCTTTGCCTTTTGTTATGGTTGAAGAATGAAGATGATGAAGATGATAGAAAGAGATTGGTTATGGCTGAGAATGGAAGATGTGAGATTATGGATTCAAGTTCTTGTATGGTGAATCGGTGGTGAGATTGAAGAATTGATGAATGAAGAGTCTGAAGATTAATGGTTGAAGATGGATCGTGAAGAGCTTGAAGTTTGTTACGTTTCTCTTTCGGTCCTTCATTTTTTCGTTCTCCGTTTTCTGTTATGGTTTGTTACTGATTTTTTTCCTTATGCCCCCCTCCTGAGCTTGAGCTTTTGTGTTGTTTTTTGATTCGGTTCTCCTCAAGCTTCTTGGACCGGTTCTGGATTTTGAAGTGCAGTACCGTTTAGGTGTTGCTGCAAGTTTCATTTTGGTTGAACCGAAACCGGTTCGGTTGATTATGTGATGCAGCTCTTGTAGAATGAGAATGGCGATTGTGTATGGTGCAAGCTGTAGCAGGCATTTGGGCCTTAGAAGAATAGGCTCCCCTCTTTGTTGTAATTTCTTTGTAATTTTGCTTTTGTAATGGACCTCTTGGATTTGAACTTGTAATTGCCTTTGAATGAATGTTTGAATGTAATCTTGTAAATTTCTCTTGTGAAAAACCTTGAATTTATCTCTTGACTTTGTAGGCTTCTCAACAATGTTTCTTCCAATTTTGCATCTAGATCTCAATGACATAAAAAATGAACGAAACTTGGATGATACTTCAATGAGCTTGAATTCATGACGATCTCGATGAATGATTAAATCTTGAATGCGCTTTCAAATTAAACAACCTCATCCAACCAAAGACATAAGGAATGAACATTGATCTTGAATTTTTAAATGGTGAACATACGTTGAATCGGGATTGAATGAAGAATTTTAGTCTTGTAAAGTATACCATTGAATGAACATGAGCCTTTGAATTTTGATGGACTTTGCATAACACTCGTGGATCTTAGCTTGACTTAAATCCTTGATGAACAAAATGCCTTGAACGAAGTTTGAATAATAGGATCAATTAGAATGTTAAATCAAATTCATCCTCAAATCATTGGGACCCTATTTCAATATCAATCCCTTAATTCAAACCTTATTCATACGTTGAGTCACTAGTAAATCGAAAGTATAATGGTGCCTTGAACACAACGCTCTCCTTAAGCTCATAACTTTGTACCATGACTCATTCCTTGCAGTTCACTCCACAAGCATGTTGACTTAATGACCTCGAACAATAGAGACTCTTTTAGCTTTTTCTTGATTTTTGGGAGACGAAATAAACGTCTACCGTAACTTATAGCACGGAGAAAGAGGGCAAATTTTGGGGTGCAACAGGTGTACACTTCGATATTTTCAGTGATCATAAAAGCCTGAGATACCTTTTTGATCAGAAGGAGTTGAACATGCGACAGAGAAGATGGATGGAGTATCTTAAGGATTATGACTTTGAACTGAAATACCATCCAGGGAAGGCTAATAAAGAAGCAGATGCCTTAAATATGAAGGAATTTCGGGTTGCGGAGTTGATGATGTTAGAACATGATTTATTAGAGAAGTTTCGAAACCTTAACCTTCAGTTCAAATGGACACCCAGTGGTGTTCTGCTTAGCAATTTGAGCATTGTAAGCGAGCTTCGGGAGATTGGCTATGGAGTTATGAACATATCTTGTTTCTTCTTTAGTAAGTTCCTCTGAGGTTTTACAATGTTGCCAAGTGATGTTACACCATTCTCTCTGACATTGCAGCTAGAGCAGATTTTTGATTCATTGCTCACACTTGATTCATTAGCAAGTTTTGATGTCAAGACATCTGTTGTGACATTATCACATGCTCTTGAGATAGTTGGCTCAATTTATTTCAGAACATCAATCTTCCTGGTTGCTTGTTCGTTAGATATTGTGTCTTCTAACTTTCTTTCCAGATCAACAATATCTTTCATGAGACACACTCTTTCTTCTAGTAGGAATCTATTAGTATTCCTATACTCCCGTACTTTTATACACAGTTTCTCATTCATTAGACATGTCTCATTAAATCCAGCAGCCAATCCACTGATGGTGAGGTCTCCAACATATGATTCTTCATCAAATTCATCAGATTCATCAACCTCTTGACAACCATCCTTGATTTCCTCTCTGATCATGAAGTAGACAGAGGAGTAGTTTGAGGTGTTAGGCTCCAATAGGTAGCAATTATCCTTAGACCTAAATCCCTTCATGACTTCTTTATTTTCTCCATTTGTGACAATTCATTCTTCTTTAGTGAGTCTGACATTGAACCCTTCATCACACAGTTGGGTGATACTTATAAGATTTGCAGCCAGTCCTGGTAACAACAAGACATTGTTCAGATAAGGAACACCAAGACATCCTAACTTGCCAACACCTTTTACTTCCCTTATTTCTCCATCACCAAGAGTCACATAACTGGTTCCCTCAAGTTTGATGTCTACTAATAAGTTCTTTCTTCCAGTCATATGATTTGAACAACCACTGTCAAGGTACCAATTTTCCTTGGCAGGCATTCTTAGAGAAGTGTGTGCTACTAGAGCAACATTCTTAGCCACTCACTGTTGCTTTCTGTCAGGAGTATCATGTTTAGGTTTGGCTTGATGTGTTTGGTTGGGATATCCAACTAGTCTGAAACAGAATGGCTTTGTGTCCAAATCTTCCACATTAGTGACACCTCCATCTTTGGAATTTCTTCTTTATTTGGCTCCTTCTTCTGTTTCCTTGATGTTGTGACATTGGTGTTGACATCTGGTTTGTCAAGGAGGCTTCAGGTTTTGATCTCCTGATCCCAGAAGTGAGTTCTGCTTTAGCCACAAATCCTACCCCAGACATACCTCCTGCTCCTTGTCCAAACTGCAGAATTTCTTCCAGAATGTCAGTTCCATTATTCAGCATCCTGAAAGATTTAGTCATTTGATCAAGTTTGGAGTTCAACATGCTCATTTCACTATTGAGAGAGTCTATGGTTGCAAGATGTTCATTCTTCTCAATTTCCATCTCCTTTATGATTATCTTTTTCTTCTCCACTTGTTTGCAGACTTCAGCGTTCTTGATACACAGCTTCTTGTATGAGGCAACAAGCTCATCAAATGTTAGCTCATCATCACTGGAATCATCATCATATGCATAGGCACTTGTTAAAATTGTGACATGTTTTGTAGTTTCCTCTTCAGACTCATTATCAGAATCTTCATCAGACCAAGTGACAGACAGTCATTTCTTATGCTCCTTGAGGTAGGTAAGACATTCAGCTCTAATGTGTCCATATCCTTCACATCCATGACATTGAACCCCTTTGCCTTGATTGGGCTTCTCTTCAGTTTTAGATCTTCTGCTAGGGTCATAGGTCTTGCTGATGTCCTTGGAAGTGTTCTTAACATTTGGTTTGGACTTCTGATCAACCCTTTTAATGAACCTCTTGAATTGTTTTCCAAGCATGGCTATGGCTTCTGATAGAATTTCATCATTTCCACCATTTCTTTCTCTTGAATTATCTTTTGTGTTAGAAACAAAATCTATGCTTTTGTTCTTCTTTTCAACAGTGTCACAAATACTCATCTCAAAGGTTTGTAGAGAACCAATGAGTTCATCCAGGTTCATGTTACTGATGTCCTGAGCTTCTTCTATAGCAGTCACCTTCATAGCAAATCTCTTAGGCAGTGATCTGAGGATTTTACTTACCAGCTTTTCTTCAGACATTTTTTCTCCTAAGGCTCCTGAGGTATTTGCAATCTCAAGGATATTCATGTAGAACTCATGAATGGTCTCATCCTCTTTCATCTTGAGATTTTCAAACTTGGTGGTAAGCATTTGAAGTTTAGACATCTTCACCTAGGATGTGCCCTCATGAGTTGTTTTGAGAATATCCCAAACTTCTTTAGCCAGATCACAGTGTTGCACAAGTCTGAATATGTTCTTGTCAATTCCATTGAACAGGGCATTTAGTGCCTTGGAATTGCCCAAAGCCAGCTCTTCCTCAGTCTTGCTCCATTGTTCTTCAAGAATTAGAATAGTGGTTCCATCTTCCATTATCTTCTCAGGATGTTTCCATCCGTTTTTCACAGCTCTCCAGGCCTTGCTGTCTACAGACTTTAGAACAGCTACCATACGGGGTTTCCAGTAGTCATAGTTAGAGCCATCCAGAATGGGAGATCTATTCCCAAACACTAACAATCCCTTCTCCATAGTACCAGAATTTTGTTGGCCCTAGATCTCACCCAGATGTAAATAGGCAGGGTGCCTGCTCTGATGCCAATTGAAAATTCTAGTAACTCACACGCAATGTCGTACTGAATGTTATGACATCCACAATAACACAGAATAATACTTTAACACAGAAAAGCATAAAACAATAAAGAACACAGCAAATTGTTCACCCAGTTCGGTATACAACAATACCTACTTTAGGGGCTACCAAGCTAGGGAGGGAATCCAATATAAGCAGAATTAATTCAGAGCTAAACTCCCCCGTTTACAACTCATCACTTAAGACCTACCCAATGCAATTCCAATCTAGTCCTAGACCTGAGTATCTCCACTCACTCCCCCTCAATCACTACAATGATTACAAACAGACTTTAATCAAAAGAGAGAGAGGACACACTTCAAAAACACACCTTGATCTGCTTAAAAGCTTCAATTAAGAGACACACACTCTTGCTTAAAAGCTTAGAGTGACAAAGTACAAAAACACCTATTACAATACAATCATCAAAAGACAATTGCTTGGAGTACAAGAGACTAAACACACAGATAGAGAACTACGATTCTTCACAATTAACAAATCTGTCGACATTCCAAATTAGGATTGCAGTCTTCTTATATGCAGCTCTCGGGCCTCAGGCTTTCCAAGAAAGAAATTAGGGTTAACCAAGTTAACCAAATTCACACGTCATCAGGTTGTTACAGAATGTGCTATTAACGAAATCTTCTAGGAGAAATATTCAGCACACAATAAAATGTTTCCTAAATTATAGATTGAGAGAAATCAGGAAACATAATAGTAAAACATAACAGCTCCTGCTGTCAAACATGGATGTCATGACATCGGTCATGACAGTCACTTACAAAACCTGTATTAGCTTAAACATATGCAACTTTCATAACACCAAATAAAGCATGTCATGACATTTGTCAAGACATTAAACACTCAGGTATGTTTTACCACAAATGCAGCCAACATGAAAACATCTACAATTGGAATATCAAATATGAAGGATTTGATGGAGTTCTCTTCAGGGTTGAGAGATGCATGTTTCCAAAAGTATTTAACTAGATTCTCATAGATAGATATCTTGACCAATCTTGATAGAAGGTCACACCCATGAGACTACATGCAAAAGTGTTTTCAACAGCTGAGACTTCAACTTGATTTTCTGAGATAACTTCAAGAAGGTTTTGGTTTCCTAGATAGGTTAGTGGAGGCATATTGATGGAGAAGTGTTTTTAATTAAAACCTACTGATGTAAGAACTTATATTGTAAAAAAAGGAATTGAGTTATTAAATATGAGGCAGATGAGTTAATGGGGCGGTTGAACTATATTATCGAGGGAAGGTTGGAGATTGTGAGCATGCATGGAGAATATGACAGGTAGTAGACTAGGTGGCATTTAGAACTAGGCTTGCAAGGAGAATTTATGTATATTAAAAAATAAATTATAAAGAGAGAGTTTTAGAAAGATCTAACCGTATTATAGATGACTTTTTCTTTTGTCTTTCATGAGAGAGAGTATCTTCTTGAGCAGAAGTTCTGCCTTTCCTTGCTTCAGAGACTTAGCTTTAAAATCTTGTTCTACCTTGTCTTCTTTCTCTGATTAGATTCTGATGAGTTGAAGTTGACAATCTTGGCACAGATCAGCTATGCTTGCTAATCTTTGATCTTGAATGTCTTCATTTAAATATAGTTCCATTTGGCACACATTCTTCTTTCTGATGTCTTAAGCTATTTGAGAGGATTGATGTTGATCCACAAAATTCCTTTAAGTATGTAGATGATGTGCACAAAGTATTGAGATATTTTCCTTGACATCTTCTGATTATACTGAGTGTTGAAATATGACGTTGATCTTCTGCTCAATGTGGTATTTCTCCTTCTGGATCTCTCTACACGGTTAAGTGTTTGATCTTTAGATCAATACAGAGCCATGCTCTGATACCAATTGAAGGTGGAGAAAAACACAAGAAAAGGGGGATTGAATTGTGTTCTTTATCAGATTAAAATTTCCATTTCTTTTAAATTCTTTTCTTTCTTCATTGTATCTCATCTTCTGGATATGCTTTTGTGTTGCGGAAGCATGCTTGGAATTGAGTTGCATAACCAATGAGATACTCAAATTAACTTCTTTACATATTATCAGAACTTCTGACTTGCTCAGTACAGTTCTGAAAATGTTTACATGACTTGAACAGAGTTAATTGAATTGCAAAAAGTAAAAGACACGTTTATTTTTATCCTGGTTCACCTTCTAAATAAGGCTACCTCCAGTCCACCTTCTTCGGGTGATTTGCCTCTGTCCAGAGGTCTTAATCCACTATAACCAATCATGATTACAACTGCACGATCCTCCGTCGTGACTAACAACCTGCATAGCCAACTACTGTGACTAACCCTACACAAGCTACCCGCAAGTGACTAACCCCTAGATGACTGAACCGTTCAGTGATCCCTTCTAGATATAACGTTCATCAGTCTAGTAACCTGCACAACAACGCGTTGTGACTAACTCCCTGCACATCTTCCTGCTGTGACTGTCTGCAATGGACTGTTCAGTGATCTCCACGAGATATAACATCCATTGACTCTTGGACTCCTGATCTTCACTTGGTCTCCAAGAGATTTCCATAATGACCGTAGCCAATTGTCTTCTCAAGCTTCGGACATTAATTGGTCGCTCAAGGCATCTTCTGGATATTTACTGATGTGCTTCTTATTCAAGCAGATGGTCTCCTATTCTCAAGACGTATGTTTACGACACACTGACTAGAAGTCACTTCTGGTGCCTAAACAATAAATCAGAAGTTTCCTAAGATATAACACATTACGAGCAACAACTCTATGTGTTCTACAATTTATTACAAGAATTAAAATATAATCTTGTAGTCTTCTTTTCTTCAACTTCTGGATGAGATCTTCTTCTTCTGTAAGCATATTAAGGCAGCAGCTCTTGTAAGATTGCTTCTTGTCTTGATCTTGATCTTCAAATCTTCTTAAGCTAATTAAGAGCAACAACTCTTTTTTTGATTGCTTCTGATTTGATCTTCAGCTTCTTCTTCAAGCAGATTCAGAGCATCAGCTCTGTTTTTGAGTTGCTTCTCCAAATGATCTTCTGAAAGCAGATTTAGAGCAGCAGCTCTAGTAAATTGCTTCTTCATATTGATCTTAAGCTTAAGCTTCTTCAATACAGATCTTAAAGCTTATTACAGCTGATGACGTATTGATTAACATCAGTAAACATGAAACACTCTGCGAGCAACAACTCAGTGTCTTCTATTTCCTTTGTCTTTCAATATGATCACTTAACCACAAGATCAAGTATTCTTGAATATCTTCTAACTCCATTGGAGGATACTACTTAACAGCAGGTTTTCTTCTTCTTCATCTTCTGATATTTTTCTTGTATGCATGTGATGTGTATTTCAATGTTTGATTCATCATACACTTAGTGTAAGTTTCCTCTTGATGTTTCTTCACACATTTTCTCTCTGGCTTCATATAGGCATATGATAAGTGTATAACAACACTATAGTTTATTTCTGCACATACAGAGTATGTGTTGGCTCTTGTAAATCTTCTGACGCATGACATCATATCTCTTTACTTATACTTTCATGCTCAGTTTCTCACTAAAGATTTTCTCCTAAGATATTTCTTGTTCTTCACTCTGTAGATGTATCCTGGATACATACTTTGATGCTCTCTCTGGATGCATACTCAGATGCACACATGAACGCATACTTTCAAGTCTGAAGTTTGATCTATTTATAGAGCTTGGTATGTTACCGTTGGAATCTAGCCGTTGAGATTTGTTTGAAAGTTGCTTTGAATGCTTCTTCTAGATTGAGCCTTTTGTGACATGTGTTGTTCTTGGCAGAACCTTATCCTCATCATGATGATTATAGTTGATGGCGTGCTTCTTTTGGTTAAGCTTGTCTTTCCAATGCACTGCATGTAGCTTGATTCTTCTTTTAACCTTGGGAGTTATTCCTTTTAAATCTTGTAACCGTTTTACATGTGATGATGTTTCTAGCGGCTTCCCATTTGATTCTAAGCACTTTGAATTTTATTTATTCTATATGTTGAGCTATAGATTCTTCATTGGCTTGTACGTGACTTCTGTTGATGTTTATATCTTGCATGTCAATGCGTTGTACCTTCAGAACTTGTAACTTCAGAACTTCTGATCTTTCTACTTGCGTGATCTTCTGATGTTACAGAGATTCTTGTACTTTCTGATTTTGTGCTTGTTTGATATGATGACTTTTAGCTTTCTTCCATCTTCTGAATGTTTGATTCTTCTTTCATATCTGATTCAGTTTCTGATGTAGTTTTTGTACTATGATTCTAATGCAACCTGTATAAGGCTTATAACATAATATTTGCACACTAAATGAAACCATTAGTAATAAATTGTTTCTTCAGAATACATACATTTGCTTATCATCAAAACTAGATTCTAAACATAGATTCTCAATCTTGTTCAAACACTATCTAATGGGGTAACAATAACCAGCACAAGCCAATTCATTCGATATACAACCCATAATCGTGTACGAGGAATCCAAGAGTAAGTTACATGCCTGCTACATAGATTACACATCCACACCCTCGATGAGTTACACCCGTACATCGCATCAAGAGACTTGCACAAGCACTTCATGTAACACCCCAAATCTACCCTGCAGATATATAGGAAAATCATAGTATAAAAGTCTCAAAACGAACATCAATATTTGAGGCGTCACAATTTCGACGTAAAACAATTCATAAACATGCTCATAATCCATAGATACATAGCACATACATCGGAGTAAAACTCATAACTCATTCGTCATTCAATCCAAACAACTTAGAAACATGGCAGTGGAATTCATTACCAACATAAACCAAAATATCTCATTTACGCCGATCATGGAAATCGACCAATCCAACATATCTCACAAAGATGTAACAACATAATCCAAGAGAAATAATCATATCCAGACATAATACAAGAAACGACAAAACAACGACGATAAAACACGACATCATCAAAGCAAACTAGACGTCCCCCGAGTGCTACGTATCAGAGCATAGACACACCGACACGGGCTAATAGGTAAATGGCTACTCCATGTTGTTACCTGCATGCTACCAACGGAGGGTAACATTCAAATAGAAGGGGTGAGATATCATTCATTATAAAGACACGTATGATAATATTCAAAGCATAGTAAAGATCATACATATACCACCACTTCTCACCACATAACATGTTACCAATAATTCACATCATTCAAACATCCTATAAAACGGTAACCATGTCAATAAACAAGTACGACAACATATTCCATTCACAAATATGAGTTCAATACATCATAATAACCTCTCATCATCACATCACATCAAACACACGTTCAAAACCACATCAAATGCAATTCAAATGAGACTCAACTGATGCAAATGCATGTGGTACCATTCGGAGAAAAAATCCCGTCTAAATCATTTCCATTGGGCCATAGTCGTTGCCATCTTTCAAGCTAATAGTCATTGCCATCTCTCAGGCTAATAGTCGTTGCCATTCTCAGGCTAGAGGACACTTATGCAATGGATGCGACACAATAACAGACATCCACAAAACACATATTCACAACGTACGACAACATCGTCCAATCATCAACTAAACATCATTACTTTTGTAGTAATTCATTCCTTCATAATCACGTCGCTATGTTGCATCATCATACAAAAATGTTTCATGCCACAACAACAATCACAACATCCAACAATTTAATCCAAGAAAAATTTTCAAAAAGATACTCAAGGGTTTTCAAACCATATTCATTGGAAAGACATTGATTAGAGCTTCACGGAGGGTCAAACGACAATTAAAAACAAGTTACGGTTCAAAAGATACATCAATTCAAGGTTTGAACAAGTTTTGTGAAACAGGGGTCCGCTTAGCGGCCCACAAGCGACGATAGGAAGAAGCTTTTTACGAAACAGGCTCCGCTTAGCGAACCTTTTTATTTTTCCAGATAGAAAAACATCCGCATAGCGGACCCACATCCGCTTAGCGGGAGCGCAATTTTCCAGAAAAATGATAACAGTAACAGACCTACATAATCACCATTCCCTCACCCAAAACTCATTCTAAACAACAATTAAACATGTATAAATACGAAATCTATCATCATCTATCATCAAACATCAATCAATACACATTTCTAATCACAGATTCATGCATTTTATTCATAAACCCTAGCATTTCTACACAAAGACAATCCATGGTTTGATAACACGATTTTATATCGTATATTTAGCTTGAAATCCGTAGATATTTATAGCATTTTCCGTTTATTATATTGATTTATTATGATATTATGCGAGTATTTGCTTTGTTTCAGGTTTTACTCTCTTATTGAGACTATTTGTGAAAAGGAAAAGAAATGGAGCTAAAATGACAAATATTTATGCCTAAAACATGAAAAAGGGGTGCTGAAGTGTTAAGGAAGTGCAAATAAGGCCCAAATGCCCAAAGAGACAGACCATCCCACGAAGAAGCCAATTGCGCGTGGCCCAAACCATTCCAGCACGTGGAGACGCACGTCTCCAACGTCTCTGTGCCACATCACCAAAGTGGAGACGCCCGTCTCCAGCTCTTCCTATATTTTCTCCACTTGAGACGCACGTCTCCAGCTCTTCCTATATTTTCTCCACTTGAGACGCACGTCTCAAGTTATTCAAAGGCCCTCCCTGAAGAAGTGGAGACGCACGTCTCCAAGCCCAGTCTGAGAAGTTCCTACTTTCACGCATTCCATTTGCAGTCCCTCGCCTATAAATAGAGGCTGCTACTTCAGTTCAAAGGGTCCGATTTCCTGCTAACGAAGTGCTGCCGAAATTGTTCCGCGCTTATTATTTTCTTCCTGCTTTCATTTAAACAGTCTCATTTTCTCATAACAATTTCTACACCGGAAATTGTTGTGAATCTTTTATAAATCTAGCCTTACGTTGGATTTATCGTTTTATTTTCCTTGTTTTTAATTTGTGTCTGTTTAATTCCGAAGAACGATCCAGCCAATCTGTGGTGGAAGTTCGGTACTTCAAGATTCAATTGCAATTTATTTTATTCAAGTTTATTATTTACCGCCTTTATTTATATTATTATTGCATGATATATTATATCCCATTTAACATGCCTTTTATTATAAACCAAATTAATTTATGCATGCTTAACCGTATTAATATGTCTGGCTAATTTACTAAGATATCGGTATGTAAAGTAAGTTAATCGTAGGGATCCGAAATAAATTGGCTTAATTATGTTTTATTAATTATCACTTGTTTTTGGTTTGTAAGTCTAATTTAATTAGTAAGTCTTAAAACCAATAGAGCGAAAGTTTGAGGGTTTAAGACGGTCAAAGGTTAAAATCAATAGAGCGAAAGTTTGAGATCTTTAACTGGATAGTAGACATAGGACATTAGTTTTAAGGATGGCGAAAGCGTATTAAAACTAATTAGAACTTATTTATTTTTAAAAATTGTTTTTACACCCGAGCGGGATGGCGAAAGCGTACGTTAGGGATATTAGCATGTTCCGAGTCAACAGAGCGAAAGTTTGAGATTAGGAGATTTAAATAGGTAACGACTTCATAAAACAAGCATTTTATTAATTACGTTGTTTCCAAAAAGCTTTTCTAAAATCTAATGGGATGGCGAAAGCGTACATTACGAGTTAGGATAGTAGTCTAAATCAACAGAGCGAAAGTTTGAGAGGAGGACTTTTAATCAATTGAATTAATAAAGATTTTTAATCGAATTATGCATTAGCCAATGGACCTTCGGATCACCTAAAGTTAAACGAAATACATACTGATGTCCGTCTATTATTATATTTCTTATTATTCACAATCACTTTCCCTTAGGAACAATCAAATTATTAGTAGCCTTAGCTTTACATAGTAACCTTAGATAACGGTAGATCGATTCATAGTCCTTGTGGATTCGATATATTTTAAAACTACACGACACGACTGTGCACTTGCAGTCATCAGATTAATAGACACGTAGAGTTGCGATCAAGTTTTTGGCGCCGTTGCCGGGGACTATTTAAGTCGATATCGTAACTCACTGTTACACCGTAGAGACTAGGACAATTCTTTCTTTTCTTTCTGGACGATTGTATGCCAAATACTCGTTCACAAGGAGGAGATTTAATACAACGAATTAACGAGATCGAACGTTTCATTAACGTCAAACGTCGAGCTCGCAATCTTCCTGAAGTAGCACCATTTCCGATTAATCAGGAATTGACCTTTACTGATCAAATTAATCAAATCACCCCGAAGTTAGAGATGGCTGCTATTCGTCCTCTTAGAGACTATGACGCTCCTTCACAAGCTGAACCGCACTCAAGTATCGCACCACCTGCGATCGAGGCGAACAATTTCGAACTGAAACCTTCGTTGGTACAAGCTGTTCAACAGAATCAATTCTCTGGAAGCCCTGCAGACGACCCCAACCTCCATTTATCTGTGTTCGTGCAATATGCCGACACTGTCAAAGCTAACAACGTTAGTTCCGAAGCTATTCGATTACGTCTCTTTCCTTTCTCCTTGAGAGATAGAGCTAGAGCGTGGCTTCAATCCCTGCCTTCTAATTCCATAACTACATGGGACGAATTGAAGAGAGTATTCTTAGCAAGATACTTTCCGCCTAGCAAAACTGCTATGCTAAGAGGTCAAATCAACGGATTTACCCAGAAAGATAACGAATCACTCTTCGAAGCTTGGGAACGATACAAGGACATGCTTAGACTATGCCCTCATCATGGACTTGAACCATGGCTGATCATCCATACTTTATATGGTGGTCTCCTTTATAACACTAAAATGACTATAGATGCCGCTGCTGGCGGAGTAATGGACAAACCCCATGATGAAGCATACAACCTCATAGAGAACATGGCACAAAACCATTACCAATGGGGTGGAGAACGATCCGCTCTAGAGAAAACCCAAACCAAAGGAGGAATATACGAAATAAGTGATATAGATCGCGTTAACGCTAAAGTAGACGCTTTACCTCAAAAGATCGAAAACTTAACCATCACTCCTTCAGCCACCGCTGCTGCCGTAGCACCTAACTGCGAGATTTGTTGATTAACTGGACATGCAGTTGCCGAATGTCAACTCTTGACTGGAATCCCATCTGATCAAGTAAATTATGCTCAAGGAAACCCTTATTCTAACACGTATAACCCTGGATGGAAAAACCATCCGAACTTTTCGTATAAGAACAACAACGCGTTATACGCGCCTGGACAAGCTCCTGCTGTCCCACCTGGCTATCAAAAAGCGCCTGTAGCTGCTCAAAACACCCTTAGGAAGTCGAATCTAGAAATCATGATGGAGAACTTTATAGCTTCCCAACAACAAACCAATAAGGACTTCCTAAATCAAAACATCCACAATAGCGAGCAACTAAAACAATTAGCGAACAAAGTAGATGCCTTAGCTACGCATAACAAAATGTTAGAAACTCAAATTTCACAAGTAACTCAACAACAAGCACCTACTGCTGCCCCTGCTGGCACGTTTCCTGCTCAACCACAACCTAATCCTAAAGGACATGCGAACGCGATAACACTACGAAGTGGAACGAACTATAATAGACCTATTGATCCTAGAACTCAAAACGCACCCATGTCCCAACAAGAGCCAAAGGAAACCAAAAAGACATCGACTGATGATCAAACTGCTAAGACCGATGAGAACAACAGCGAAGTGGAACCTGAAAAAGAAAAACCTTACGTTCCACCACCACCTTATAAGCCACAAATTCCTTACCCTCAGAGATTAGCTAAATCCAAAACCGAAGCGCAATTTAAAAAATTTGTAGAACTTCTGAAACAATTAAACATAACCATACCGTTCACAGAAGCCATAACCGAAATGCCTTCGTACGCTAAATTCTTGAAAGAAATTCTATCGAACAAAAAGAAACTCGAGGATAACGAAACTGTAACACTTACCGCTGAATGTAGCGCTATCATCCAAAATAACATGCCTCCCAAACTGAAAGATCCTGGTAGTTTTTCTATACCCTGCGTAATAGGAAAGACTATTATAGAGAAAGCCTTGTGCGACTTAGGAGCCAGTGTTAGTTTGATGCCTCTTTCAACCTGTAAGAAGCTAAATCTGGGTGAGCTTAAGGCAACGAGAATGTCTCTTCAACTAGCTGACCGTTCAGTTAAATACCCTGTAGGAATGTCAGAAAATATCCCTGTTCGTGTAGGCCAATTCTACATCCCAACTGACTTCATCATAATGGATATCCAAGAAGACTCTAACATCCTGATCATATTAGGAAGACCATTCTTAGCAACCGCTGGTGCAATTATAGACGTCAAGCGAGGAAAGCTTACCTTCGAAGTAGGAGAAGAGAAAATAGAATTTATTCTTTCCCAATTCCTAAAAGCACCTTGTATAATTGACACATGCTGCTCTGCCGACATAATCGATGAGTGTGTTAATGAAATAAAATCCGAACCACATAAGGAAGCCGAGATCCTAAGAATTCCTTTACCGCCAATATTTGAAGATGACAATTGGCGTGGGGAATATCAAGATAACCACCTGAGTGAATGTTTAGCATTAACTCCTGATCCTATACCTGGACCTAAGAAACCTGCTATAGAACTTAAAACACTACCTACTGACCTTAGGTACGAATTCCTAGACGAAGAACAAAACCGACCAGTTATAGTTAACGCCAATTTAGGACAGACCGAGACTGAAAAATTACTCACCGTCCTAAGAAAATACCCAACCGCTTTAGGATATAACATATCAGATCTGAAAGGAATAAGTCCTTCCCTCTGTATGCACCGTATTATGCTCGAAGAAGATTGTAAAACCTCTAGGGAACATCAAAGGCGAATAAATCCAATTATGAGCGATGTGGTTAAAAAGGAAATCCAAAAACTGCTAGAAGCTGGAATCATATATCCAATATCCGATAGTAAATGGGTTAGTCCTGTTCATGTCGTACCAAAGAAAGGAGGAGTTACTGTAATCACTAACGCAAAAGGCGAATCTGTAGCACAACGTACCCAAACTGGATGGAGAATGTGCATTGACTATAGGAAGCTAAATAAAGCCACCCGAAAAGATCATTTCCCTTTACCATTCATAGACCAAATGCTCGAACGCCTAGCTAAACACTCACATTTCTGTTATCTGGATGGATACTCCGGATTTTTCCAAATTCCTATCCACCCTGACGACCAAGAAAAGACCACGTTTACCTGTCCTTATGGTACATTCGCTTATAGCCGAATGCCCTTTGGACTTTGCAATGCACCCGCAACCTTCCAGAGATGCATGATGGCAATATTTGCCGACTTCCTGGATGGAATAATGGAGGTCTTTATGGACGACTTCTCTGTCTGTGGAGGAAGTTTTGAAACATGTTTAGAGAACCTTGAACTAGTACTTAAACGATGCGTAAGCGTTAACCTAGTCCTTAATTGGGAAAAATGCCATTTCATGGTTCGACAAGGAATCGTACTTGGACACATAGTATCCGATAGAGGGATCGAAGTGGATAAAGCTAAAATCGAAATTATCGAAAACCTTCAACCTCCCAAAACAGTTAGAGAAATAAGGAGTTTTCTAGGACACGCTGGTTTTTACCGACGTTTCATTAAAGATTTCTCTAAAATAACCAAACCCTTAACTGAATTACTGATGAAAGACGCCGAATTCATTTTTACCGACAAATGCACTGAAGCATTCCATACGCTTAAACAAGCATTAATCTCTGTGCCTATTATGCAACCTCCCGACTGGAACGAGCCTTTCAAAATAATGTGCGACGCAAGCGATTATGCTGTAGGAGCCGTTCTAGGGCAAATAAAAGATAAGAAACTACATGTCATATACTATGCGAGTAGAACCCTAGACGAAGCTCAAATGAATTACGCCACGACAGAAAAGGAATTATTAGCTGTCGTATTCGTGTTAGATAAGTTCCGTTCTTACCTGGTAGGAGCTCAAATAATCATATACACTGACCACGCCGCTATTAGGTACCTCTTAACCAAGAAGGACGCCAAACCAAGACTGTTGAGATGGATCCTATTATTACAAGAATTCGACTTGGAAATTAAAGATAAAAAAGGAACTGAAAATGTCGTAGCAGATCATCTCTCTTGACTGGAAAGTCTGAAACCAGAACAAGTACCAATTGACGATGATTTCCCTTATGAAAGACTCATCGCTCAGTTAGAAGCTAACAAATTAGAACCATATCATCCGATCACTGAAACCAATAACTTCGCAGAAGTAGCTTTAGTCCGCTCTGACACACCTTGGTATGCAGACTTCATAAACTACCTAGCTGCTGGGGTACTTCCTCCTGATCTAAGTTACCAACAGAAGAAGAAATTTTTCCATGACCTAAAACATTACTATTGGGACGACCCGCTCCTTTTCAAAAGAGGCCCCGATGGAATCTTTAGACGTTGTGTACCCGAGGAAGAAATAGGAAGCATAATAACACATTGTCATTCTGCACCGTGTGGAGGACACCATAGCACATCTAGAACCTGCGCCAAAATCCTTCAATCTGGACTCTTCTGGCCTAACCTGTGGAAAGACGTTTATTTTGCTGTATTAAACTGTGATAGATGCCAACGAACCGGAAATATTTCGAGACGTGACGAAATGCCTCAAAAGGGCATTCTAGAAGTAGAAATATTTGACGTCTGGGGAATAGACTTTATGGGTCCGTTTCCATCATCATTCGGAAATCAATATATACTCGTAGCTGTCGATTACGTTTCGAAATGGATAGAAGCTATCGCCTCTCCTACAAACGATACACGAGTAGTTATCAAACTCTTCAAAAACGTCATCTTTCCTAGGTTCGGTGTGCCAAGACTGGTAATTAGCGATGGTGGGTCTCATTTCATTTCAAGGATACTTGAGAAACTCCTTCGAAAATATGGAGTAAATCATCGAATAGCTACACCATACCATCCACAAACAAGCGGACAAGTAGAAGTATTGATCAGTGCATTTTTATGCACGTTCTTCCATGTTTGTACTCAAGCATTTCTTCGGTTTGTTTTATTTATTTTTATGTTTTAATATGTTTTTATATTTTATTTTATTTTTGCACTTATTTGTTTTTCGTATTAATTTTTCAGCAATAACAGTCTGCACGGAAACGTTCATATCTGGAGTTCCAGGAGTCCGATTGAGGCGTTCTAATAATCGCCGGAAAGCTAAGAGAAAGAGCTACAATTCTTATGTTGGAGTCGAAGTAAGAATCGGACCGTAGAAGGGCCAGAATATTCGTTGAAGTTGCAGCACTAGTTTTAGTTAAGTTTCAGGTCAGTTAGTTTTGGGCCTGGGTCGTATTTTTGACCCAGTTGGATTGTAAAACGGGTCGCTCTCTCTCCCCTTAGGGTAGCAGCCGCGACACTGTTCACTTACCTTCACTATTGACGAAAACACTATTCACGAATTGGAGAGCTTGCAAAGAATGACTATGGAGAACTAATTTTCCAAGAATCAATCTGCTGTAAACGAATTCCACTTTGAGGTTCTTTTATAAATTCCATATTGATCTGTTTCCTTTGAATTATTCTTATAATCTCAATTATTTGCTTAATTTGGTTGTGGCTATAGGATATAATTCTTAAATTCGATTGTTGTTGTTGTTTCTGAATCATATTCGCGTTACCGTAGCTTTTGCGTTATCGCGTTCGATCAATTTGCGTTTGCTTAATTCGCATAGGTTTTATTCCGTTTGCTTAATTCGGATTTGAGAAACTTCCTTCGTATAATTGCTATTGCGCTTGTTGATAGTTGTTGTAGTTGAATAGGAACAGACCCGTTTGGAAATTTATATGAATCAATGATGAGGCGGAAGTCGATACAGTAGGTTGATTCGTTTTAGCTTAATTATTAATCACTTTTTCAAATCAGCTTATTTTCAGAATCACTTTTGATAATCATTTTTCGACCAAACCAACCCCCCCTAAATCGATTTAGCTTTTAGTTAATAAAAATAAGAATCCTTTGAGAACGATATTTCGAGTCAACTGTCGCTGTACTGCTTTTATACTAAACAACTCGTTTTTGACCCGCGCGCGACAGCGGATCAAGTATCTAACCGCGAAATAAAACAAATATTGGAGAAAACTGTTGCTATATCTAGAAAGGATTGGTCATCCAAGTTAAACGAAGCTTTATGGGCTTATAGAACAGCTTTCAAAACTCCAATTGGAACCACCCCATTCAAACTCGTTTATGGAAAATCATGCCACCTTCCGGTAGAGTTAGAACATAAAGCCTATTGGGCCATTAAAAATTTAAATTTAAACTACACTGCCGCTGGTGAGAAATGACTTCTAGACATAAACGAATTAGACGAACTTAGACAAGACGCTTATGAAAACGCCAAAATCTATAAAGAGAGAACGAAAAAATGGCATGACAAGCGTATATCTAGGAAAATTTTTAGCATAGGCGATAAAGTACTTCTATTTAATTCTAGATTAAAATTATTTCCTCGAAAGTTACGATCTAGATGGTCTGGTCCTTTCGAAATCACTAACATATTTCCGAGCGGAGCGATAGAAATCAAAGGAGAAACCGTCAAACCTTTTGTCGTAAATAGGCAACGTCTTAAGTATTACCATCATCTCAAACACGATGAAAACATCCAAATTTTTAAACTTGACGAGCTGCCCGCTCTTTCGAAAAAATAGTTTTCTATTTTAAAATCGTCGAGCTTACGACATAAAACAAAGCGCTTGGTGGGAGACAACCCACATTTATTTTTAATTAATTTTATTTTTTTTTTAATTCTATTTTTATTTTAATATTCTATTCTATTTTTGAATTATTTTAATTTTAATTATTTTTATATTTTTTTTCTACATTTTATAATAATTACTATAATTATAACCGCTATCTTTAAATCGTGAAAATCTTTCCGTTTTATAATTATATTTATTATTATAACTTGTTACATTTTTATTTTATTTTTCTCTTTATTTTTCCTTTTTAAAACAACACTAGCCTAGTTCTAACTTAGTCCTAATATTTTCAACTTATAGGTTTTCTTAACTACTAACTCTTCATGATGCAAGAAGTTGACAATATGGAAGCTGTGTTCCGTGGTAGAGGACAAGAAGCGAGATATGCTAAGATGGCTGAGAGGCAAATGGATTTGACTCGCTATCCTCACCAGCCGACTATGGAAAGACTTGGTATCGAAGAAAGCGTCATGCACTTGCTGAACCAAATCGGTTGGACCGGTTCTCACCTGTTCCGCAAGTTTAGTACTTACCGAAAGCTCACTCTAGAATTCTTGAGCTCCTTGACTTATCTTCCTAACTGTGGACAAGGGCTGAGGAAAGGAGTTATCCTTTTTCGACTCTTTGGTTTAGAATATCAGTTTTGCATCCGAGATTTTGCTGAAATGTTAGAACTACCTAATGGATCAGATGCATACACCACAATAGCTGAAGACAGTCTTGCATACTGGGAGTTGGAAAGATTTTGGGGCAAGATCACTGGAAACGATAACCCTGAAGAGAATGAGTTTCAATCCGAGAACATCCATAACCCTGCTTTCAGATACTTGCATAAGATCATCGCTCACTACATCTTCGGTAAACCCGATAATATTACTGAAGTTACTAGAGAAGAGTTATTCATCATGTTCTGCACCTCTCAGAATCGTCCGGTCAACGCCATCGCATTTATGCTAACAAACTTTGAGCGCATCACGCAAGACGAAGTTTCACCTATTCTGATCGGAAGATTTGTCACTATGATTGCTAATGCTATAGGACTGAGAATACCCCTACTTAGATTGACACCTTTTGGTTCCCACAATTCTATGGACATTCACTTCTGCTTTAATCGAGGTATCATTGGTAACCTTGGACCTGATCAATTTGATTTACTCATTGATAATAAAGTACTGGATCAGTTCACCTTACCGAGTCCAAGGACGAGTGTGCACAACCCTGCTAACTGGCTTTACTATGGTCAGATTCCTGAGAGAGAAGCCTCACCTGAAACCCCACAAGCTGAAGGATAGAAAAACACTTAGAAAGGGGGAGGGGGTTTGAATAAGTGTAGCTTTAAAAACTTGACAGATAAAAATAAATTGCACAGTTATTTTTATCCTGGTTCGTTGTTAACTAAACTACTCCAGTCCACCCCCGCAGAGATGATTTACCTCAACTGAGGATTTAATCCACTAATCGCACGGATTACAATGGTTCTCCACTTAGTCAGCAACTAAGTCTTCCAGAGTCTTCTGATCACACACTGATCACTCCAGGAACAACTGCTTAGATACCCTCTAAGACTTTTCTAGAGTATACTGATCCACACGATCACTCTAGTTACAACCTGCTTAGATAACCTCTAAGAATTCCTAGAGTATTCTGATCCACACGATCACTCTAGTTCCTTACAACTTAATGTAATCAATTCTAAGAGTATTACAATTGCTTCTTAAAAGCTATAATCACAAACTGTGATATTTCTCTTAACGTTTAAGCTTAATCTCACTAATATATTACAACAGCAATGTAGTGAGCTTTGATGAAGATGAAGATTCTGAGCTTTGATGTAGAACAGAGTTTCAGCAAGTTAATATGAGTTATTTTTGTGCAGAATCGTTTTTCTTGCTTCTCATCAGAACTTCATATTTATAGGCGTTGGAGAAGATGACCGTTGAGTGCATTTAATGCTTTGCGTGTTCCGTACAGCATCGCATTTAATGTTATACGCTTTTGTCAACTACCTCGAGCCTTGTTCACGCTGTGTCTACTGACGTAGCCTATAATAGCTTTTAACGTTCCTTTTGTCAGTCAGCGTAGCTTGCCACTTGTACTTCCTTCTGATCTGATGTTTGTGAATACAACGTTTGAATATCATCAGAGTCAAACAGCTTGGTGCAAAGCATCTTCTGATCTTCTGACCTTGAAGTGCTTCTGAGCGTGATACCATCAGAACTTCAGTGCTTCTGATCTCATGTTCTTCTGATGCTTCCATAGACCCATGTTCTGATTCTGCTTCGACCATCTTCTGATGTCTTGCCAGACCATGTTCTGATGTTGCATGCTGAACCCTTTGAGACAAAGCTTCTGAGCGCTGAATTATGCATACTCTTTATATATTTCCTGAAAAGGAAATTGCATTGGATTAGAGTACCATATAATCTTAAGCAAAATTCATATTATTATTATCATCAAAACTAAGATAATTGATCAGAACAATTCTTGTTCTAACAATCTCCCCCTTTTTGATGATGACAAAAACATATATAAATGATATGAATTTGCGATCAGAAAGAACAGACGGCAAAAGACAAATTACACAGCTATAGCATAAGCATATGAATATGTCTCCCCCTGAGATTAACAATCTCCCCCTGAGATAAATAATCTCCCCCTGAAATAAATACTCGAAGATCTTTAATAAAAGACTTCCCTGATTATTTCGGTAGAGACGATCACATAAGCTTCTGTCTTCAGAGAATTCATAGCTTCTGACTTCTGCTTCCATTGGACAGCTTCAGAACTAGAATTTCTTTAGATCCCTAGAACACTCACAGCTTCTGATTCCTGCTTCCATCTAGGACAGCTTCAGAACTTGAATTTCTTTGATCTTCTGAACATTCACAGCTTCTGATTCCTGCTTCCATTTAGGACAGCTTCAGAACTTGAGTTTTCTGGATCTTTAGAACATTCACAGCTTCTGATTTCTGCTTCCCTCGGATAGCTTCAGAGCTTTGAATTTCTACCAACATCACTTCATGCTAGATTTGTATCAGAACATTGTTGAATGTACCAGAGCATCATCTGAGCATCTCTACATCCTGAAATGTTACAGAACCAAAAACTAAATGACAAAAGTCAGCATGAACGAGTCAGAACATAAAATGTATATTAGAACACATGATATGTATCAGAGCCATATAGGCTAAAATAATGTATCAGAGCAAATAGAATTTTGTCAGAGCAAATAGACAAATATGAATCAAATTCTATTATCAGTGCTTCTGATTTCTGAAGCTTGACAGCACTCAGCTTGCTTCAGTTTCCATGAGCTTATTCTTTTTACAGAATAACACTTCTTATGGTTTTGCTTCTTGTGTTTGCTTTGAAGATTCTCTTCACTTCTTTATACCTGCAAAACACTTAAACCATATAGAACTTGCAGTTCTTGTTAGTAAATGTGTGGGAGCTTTACCCAGCAACTGATAGATTAATCAAATCATTTATCATTTATCTTCTCCCCCTTTTTGTCATAACATCAAAAAGAATATTTCAAAAGATTCAGATGAATAAAACGACAAATAAAATCACTGGAATGTAAAAACAAAGAAACTTTTCATTGATAATCAAAAGATATTACATGAGAGGGATGCAGGAAAACAGATGCAACAAGGAAAGACAACTACACAGATCAAAGGACTAAGATCCTAGCCTACGCAAAATCCGCGTCAGAACATCATGAATCCCGTCAGTGCTTGTAGCTTGCCTTGCCATGAAGGAGCGAAACTCAGCATTGGCTACTTCTTGCGCGTCCAAACGAGAAGCCAGCCTAGCTTGATTCTGATGAAGAGCTTCCAAGGTCTCCATCAGAGCTGAGGTTTCACCAGAAGAAGAGGCACCTGAATTTCTGCCAAACGGGACAGCAATCTCAGCAGGGTGATCTTCTGGAAGATCTTCAGCTTGTGCATCTTCCATATCCTCATCTGAGTCTGACTCAGAAGTAGCCTTAGCATATTCTGGTTCAGGCAGTTCAGAAGATCCTACTTCCAATGCTTGAAGAATAGCTGCTAGGTTTGTTGGAGGAATAGGACCAGCAACTTCAGCAGGATAAACCACTACTGGAAAGACCATGTGAGGTGCTTTTTCAGAAGGGTTCATTCTGAACCAGTTGAACAACCACTGAAAATCTCCAGTCAGCACAGGAAACCATGGTTTCCACACCACGATGTCTCTGCAGAGATTTTCTTCTTCCAACTCATCTGCAGGTATCTTCTTCTCAAGAATACTTCTGTTCCTGATGAGATGGTGATAGCTGCTTTCACCAACTTCCAACCGAAGACCACGAATACCAGGAGCTTCAGACATGATCCTTCTCTGAGTGTCTGTAGCCCTAGCCAGAAAATCCTGACGAAAGGTATCCCAAAGGTTGCTCGTAGCATACTCATCCAGATGGTTAAGGTGAGCAGCACCAAGAATCTCCAACCAGCCATTTACATCAGAATGTAAAAGCTCCAGAAATGATTGAGTGGTAGGGGTTGGAGGGTTGACAGTGAACCTGGAGTCGGGAAGAACAACACTATAGGGATTAGGTGTTCTGGTGGGAAAAGGGTGTGAGAAAGATGAAGAAATATATGATGGATAGGTTGAAGGAGAGAAGATATCAGATGGTGAAGAAGGTGGTTCCGAGAGGATGAGTGAAGAGGAAGAGGTGGTGAAGGTCTGTGAAGAGGGAGGTGATTGAGGGGTACCGTCAAGGGTTTGATACACACTCCTCACTCTTTTTGGTTTGGTTTCTGGTTCAGTAGTTGCCTTTCTCTTTTGTTTCCGATCATTATCTTGATTCCCAGAGCTTGACGATGGATTCATGATGAAGTTGCAGATATTTGAAACTGCTAGGGTTTATGATATGAATGCAAAGAGAGAGAACGAAAAAGAAACTCAATGCAAAGTGAGAGAAATATAAGAGGGAAAAGAAACGTTTGAAGAATATAAAAAGAAAACTGAAAGAGAGTAAATGATGAAAAGCATTTAATGTTACGTGACGTGAGGAGAGATAATAATGACAAAAGAGGTGACTAGCACAGTTACCTATGGTCGGCGTCCCTTCAACTGCACGCGCGCTTATCCATGAACAGTAACGACAGGTTTACCATCCCGAGATAAAACGTTACAGCTGTTTTGCTTTAAAAGAGGTTCTGAATCAACTTAGACAATGAAACGTTAGTAATAACCGAATCATAATTTCTAAAAGATTTCAATCAGAACTTCTGATTAGAAAATAATCCATTTTCATTTCAGAAGATACTAATACATAAGAACTTCTCATCTTCTCATTCTGGGCATAAATCCATACTGATGTTCTTCAGAATGAACTTAAACCTATCTTCAGCCAGGGGTTTTGTAAAGATATCAGCCCATTGATGGTCTGTATCAACAAAGTTTAAAGATATAACACCCTTCTGAACATAGTCCCTTATGAAATGATGTTTAATCTCAATATGTTTAGCCTTTGAATGAAGAATAGGATTCTTAGATAAACATATAGCAGAAGTATTATCACAGAATATAGGAATGTTACTCTCATATATCTGATAATCTTCTAACTGACTCTTCATCCAGAGCATCTGTGTACTACAACCAGCAGCAGCGACATATTCTGCTTCTGTTGTTGATAGAGCAATAGTTGCTTGCTTCTTGCTATACCAAGAGATCAAATGACTTCCAAGAAATTGGCAACTTCCTGAAGTACTTTTTCTTTCAATTCTGTCTCCAGCATAGTCAGCATCGCAGAATCCTACTAAGTTGTATTCTTTAGATTTTCTGTAAACTAAGCCAACATTAGTAGTACCTTTCAGATACCTTAGAATTCTCTTAACAGCAGTTAAATGAGATTCTCTAGGATCTGATTGGAATCTAGCACACAAACAAACACTGAACAAAATATCAGGTCTAGAAGCAGTCAAATATAGAAGGGATCCAATCATACCTCTGTATAACTTCTGATCTACCTTCTTACTTACCTCATCCTTACCTAGGATGCATGTTGGATGCATAGGAGTTTTGGCTTCTTTGCAGTCTAGAAGATTAAACTTCTTCAGAAGTTCCTTCACATACTTGGTTTGGTGAACATACGTTCCTTCTGATGTTTGATTTATTTGTATTCCAAGGAAATACTTGAGTTCTCCCATCATGCTCATTTCAAACTCAGCCTGCATAGACTCAGCAAACTCCTTTCCAAGTGTAGCATTAGATGTTCCAAAAATAATATCATCTACATATATTTGACAAATTAAAATATCCCTTTTAAAGGTTTTACAAAAGAGAGTAGTGTCCACTTTTCCTCTAGTGAAACCATTATCCAGAAGGAAAGAACTTAAGCGTTCATACCAAGCTCTGGGATCTTGTTTCAATCCATATAACGATTTCTTTAATTTAAAAACATGATTAGGAGACATAGAGTCTTCAAAACCAGGAGGTTGATGGACATAAACTTCTTCATCTATATAACTATTTAAGAAGGCACTCTTAACATCCATCTGATAGAGAGTGATGTTATGTTGAGTGGCAAATGAAATTAATAGACGAATAGATTCTAACCTGGCCACTGGTGCAAAGGTTTCTGTATAGTCAATCCCTTCTTGCTGACTATAACCCTGAGCCACCAGTCTGGCTTTGTTCCTTACCACTTCACCTTTCTCACTGAGCTTGTTTCTGAAGACCCATTTTGTACCGATTATATTGAATCCATCTGGTCTAGGAACAAGATCCCAAACATCATTCCTTGTAAACTGATTCAGTTCTTCTTGCATAGCAATTATCCAGTCTGGATCTTCTAGAGCATGATCAACAGAAGTTGGCTCGATCAAAGATACAAGACCTAATTGACAGTCTGCATTGTTCTTAAGGAATGCTCTTGTTCTGATTGGATCATCCTTCTTTCCAAGAATGACATCTTCTGAATGATCAGAGATGAGTCTGGGTGATCTTCTGACAGGTGGTTCTTCAGAAATGCTTAGATTCTCCAGAGAAGCTGATACTTGATCTTCAGATTCTTTGCTTCTGAGAAGCTCTGCTTCTGATGCGTTGCTTCTTGGCTCAACAACTTCTGATATGTCAATATCACAATCTGCAAAATTATCAAACTGCTTTGGTTTTTCAGAACCAAGCTTATCATCAAACCTGATATTGATTGATTCTTCTACAGTCAATGTTTCAGTATTGTATACTCTGTAGCCTTTTGAGCGTTCAGAATATCCAAGAAGGAAACACTTTTGTGCTTTGGAATCAAACTTACCAAGATGATCTTTAGTGTTCAGAATAAAACATACACATCCAAAAGGATGGAAATATGAAATGTTAGGCTTTCTATTCTTCCACAGTTCATAAGGAGTCTTATTTAGAATAGGTCTGATAGAGATTCTATTCTGAATATAGCATGCAGTGTTTATTGCTTCTGCCCAGAAATGCTTAGCCATATTGGTTTCATTGATCATGGTTCTGGCCATTTCTTGCAGAGTCCTATTCTTTCGTTCTACAACCCCATTTTGCTGTGGAGTTCTAGGACAAGAGAAATCATGGGCAATACCATTTTCTTTGAAGAATTCTTCAAAGGATCTGTTCTCAAATTCACCACCATGATCACTTCTGACCTTTATGATTTTACACTCTTTTTCAGATTGAATCTGAATGCAGAAATCAAAGAACACTGAATGAGACTCATCCTTGTGTTTCAAGAATTTTACCCAAGTCCAGCGGCTATAATCATCTACGATGACTAATCCATATTTCTTCCCTCTGACAGATGCTGTTTTGACTGGGCCAAACAGATCAATGTGCAAGAGTTCTAATGGCCTTGAGGTAGAAACAACATTCTTGGACTTGAATGCAGGTTTGGAGAACTTGCCCTTCTGACATGCTTCACAAAGAGCATCTGATTTGAATTTCAGATTAGGGAGTCCTCTGACAAGATCCAGTTTGTTAATCTGAGAAATCTTTCTCAAACTAGCATGACCTAATCTTCTGTGCCAGACCCACTGCTCTTCAGAAACAGACATAAGACAAGTCACCTTCTGACTCATAAGATCTTGCAGATCTGTCTTATAAATGTTGTTCTTCCTCTTGCCTGTAAATAGGATTGAGCCATCCTTCTGATTTACAGCCTTGCAAGACTCTTGATTAAAGATTATATCATAACCATTGTCACTCAATTGACTGATAGATAAGAGGTTATGTGATAATCCTTCTACAAGAAGTACATTAGAAATGGAAGGAGAGTTACCAGACTTTATAGTTCCAGAGCCAATTATCTTGCCCTTCCGATCTCCTCCAAACTTGACTTCTCCTCCAGACTTAAGCACCAGGTCTTGGAACATAGACCTTCTTCCTGTCATGTGTCGTGAGCATCCAGAGTCCAGGTACCACGACATGTTGTGCTTTGTCCTTTTTGCAGTCAAGGATATCTGCAATAGGAATAATCTTATCCTTAGGTACCCACATCTTTTTGGGTCCTTTCTTGTTAGATTTTCTCAAGTTCTGATTGAACTTGGATTTAACATTGTAAGCAATAGGAGGAACAGCATGATAATTTTTAATGTGAGTTTCATGATATTTCCTAGATTGTGTCACATGCTTTTTGGTGTGTGTTATGTGAAAACTTTGAGCATGTGAAGTGTGCCTAATATCATGGGAGTGGCCATACTTGAACTGATCATACAATGGCTTGTATGTGAATTTCATTTCATCAACAGGTTCAAGTTTGTATGGGGTTTCACCCTCAAAACCAATTCCGACTCTTTTGTTTCCAGACACAGCATATATCATAGAAGCTAGCTGACTTCTGCCAATACTTCTAGATAAGAACTTCCTGAAACTTAAATCATATTCTTTCAGAATATGGTTTAGACTAGGAGTGGATTTTTCTGAATCAGGAGGAGATCCAACATTATTGGATAATTTTAAAAGTTTTTCTTTTAATTCAGAATTCTCCAACTCAAGCTTCTTTGTTTCAAATTCAAATAGCTTTTTCAGCTTTTTGTATTTGAGACTGATCTGAGACTTGAGTTCCAGAAGTTCAGTTAGACCGGAAACTAACTCATCTCTAGTAAGTTTAGAAAATACCTCTTCAGAATCTGATTCTGATGTAGATTCTGATTCGTCATCTTCTGTCGCCATCAGCGCACAGTTAGCCTGTTCATCTTCAGAGTCTAAATCATCTTCTGACTCATCCCAGGTTGCCATAAGACCTTTCTTCTTATGAAACTTCTTCTTGGGATTTTCATTCTGAAGTTTTGGACATTCATTCTTGGAGTGTCCAGGCTCATTGCATTCATAGCACATGACCTTCTTCTTGTCAAATCTTCTGTCATCAGAAGATTCTCCACGTTCAAATTTCTTTGAACTTCTGAAGCCTCTGAACTTCCTTTGCTTGCTCTTCCAGAGTTGATTTAGCCTTCTGGAGATCAAGGACAGTTCATCTTCTTCTTCAGATTCTGATTCTTCAGGATCTTCTTCTCTAGCCTGAAAAGCGTTAGTGCATTTTTTGATATTGGATTTTAATGCAATAGACTTACCTTTCTTTTGAGGCTCATTTGCGTCCAGCTCTATTTCATGACTTCTCAAGGCACTGATAAGCTCTTCCAGAGAAACTTCATTCAGATTCTTTGCAATCTTGAATGCAGTCACCATAGGACCCCATCTTCTGGGTAAGCTTCTGATGATCTTCTTTACGTGATTAGCCTTGGTGTATCCCTTGTCAAGAACTCTCAATCCAGCAGTAAGAGTTTGAAATCTTGAAAACATCTTTTCAATGTCTTCTTCATCCTCCATCTTGAAGGCTTCATATTTCTGGATTAAAGCGAGAGCTTTAGTCTCCTTGACTTGAGCATTTCCTTCATGAGTCATTTTCAAGGACTCATATATGTCATAGGCCGTTTCCCTGTTAGATATCTTCTCATACTCAGCATGAGAGATAGCATTCAGCAAAACAGTTCTGCATTTATGATGATTCCTGAAAAGCTTCTTCTGATCATCGTTTATTTCTTGCCTTGTCAGCTTTACGCCACTGGCATTTACTGGATGTTTGTAACCATCCATCAGAAGATCCCATAGATCACCATCTAGACCAAGAAAGTAACTTTCTAGTTTATCTTTCCAGTATTCAAAGTTTTCACCATCAAATACCGGCGGTCTAGTATAACCATTGTTACCGTTGTGTTGCTCATCAGAGCCAGATGTAGATGCAGGTGTAGACTTTTCACTTTCATCAACCATCTTTTACTGAAGCGTTTTTCTCTTCCTGAATCTTTTCTAAACACGGTTAAGTGCTTGCACCTTAGAACCGGCGCTCTGATGCCAATTGAAGGATAGAAAAACACTTAGAAAGGGGGGGGGTTTGAATAAGTGTAGCTTTAAAAACTTGACAGATAAAAATAAATTGCACAGTTATTTTTATCCTGGTTCGTTGTTAACTAAACTACTCCAGTCCACCCCCGCAGAGATGATTTACCTCAACTGAGGATTTAATCCACTAATCGCACGGATTACAATGGTTCTCCACTTAGTCAGCAACTAAGTCTTCCAGAGTCTTCTGATCACACACTGATCACTCCAGGAACAACTGCTTAGATACCCTCTAAGACTTTTCTAGAGTATACTGATCCACACGATCACTCTAGTTACAACCTGCTTAGATAACCTCTAAGACTTCCTAGAGTATTCTGATCCACACGATCACTCTAGTTCCTTACAACTTAATGTAATCAATTCTAAGAGTATTACAATTGCTTCTTAAAAGCTATAATCACAAACTGTGATATTTCTCTTAACGTTTAAGCTTAATCTCACTAATATATTACAACAGCAATGTAGTGAGCTTTGATGTAGAACAGAGTTTCAGCAAGTTAATATGAGTTGTTTTTATGCATAATCGTTTTTCTTGCTTCTCATCAGAACTTCATATTTATAGGCGTTGGAGAAGATGACCGTTGAGTGCATTTAATGCTTTGCGTGTTCCGTACAGCATCGCATTTAATGTTATACGCTTTTGTCAACTACCTCGAGCCTTGTTCACGCTGTGTCTACTGACGTAGCCTATAATAGCTTTTAACGTTCCTTTTGTCAGTCAGCGTAGCTTGCCACTTGTACTTCCTTCTGATCTGATGTTTGTGAATACAACGTTTGAATATCATCAGAGTCAAACAGCTTGGTGCAAAGCATCTTCTGATCTTCTGACCTTGAAGTGCTTCTGAGCGTGATACCATCAGAACTTCAGTGCTTCTGATCTCATGTTCTTCTGATGCTTCCATAGACCCATGTTCTGATTCTGCTTCGACCATCTTCTGATGTCTTGCCAGACCATGTTCTGATGTTGCATGCTGAACCCTTTGAGATAAAGCTTCTGAGCGCTGAATTATGCATACTCTTTATATATTTCCTGAAAAGGAAATTGCATTGGATTAGAGTACCATATAATCTTAAGCAAAATTCATATTATTGTTATCATCAAAACTAAGATAATTGATCAGAACAATTCTTGTTCTAACACAAGCTTATGAACATTTTGATGAAGAAATGCACGAATCGGAATCTGAACCTGACACTCCTCCTGGATACTATGAACAAGGAAATATACCCTTAGATTACCTTGAACCTGAATATGAACCTATGCCTGAGGATGATCATGTGCCTGAATATGAGCCTCTTCCTGAAGATGAACCCATTCCTGAGTATGAGCCTGAAACTCCTACTGAAGATTATACTGAAGATATGACTGATGTCGTGCTTGAACCACAACAACCTGCTGCGTCCACCGAATCAGTGAACCAAAGAACTCCTAATCAAAACACACATGAGCAAGCCATCAGTGCACTGCAACAAGATGTACAACATGTGCGCAACGAGTTACACACTCTGCAAATGCACTTCTTCAATTTCATCGACTCCGTCAATGCTCAGTTCGACGAAGTTTTCAAACACATTTATTCTAATGTGCACAACAATAGACGTGGCTAGATGTTACCGCTTAGATTATTAGATTTTATTTCTAGTTTTAGCAATTTTTAATTTCTAGTTTTGAATTTCATTTTCTGCAATTTTACATTCTGCTTCTGCCAACACTCAGTACCAGTTTTAATTTCAAATGCATTATTATATTCATTACTGCTACTGTGTTATACTGCATTACTATTAACTGCTATATATTCCTGGTTACCATTATTTTTGCTGTTTATAGTATGACACAGTGACATTGTTCTGCACTATTATTCTCTAATTAATCCTATCTGTCAGAACTGGTCCACACCCATGCATGCGTGACAACCACCTCCCTAAGCTAGGAGACGCACGTCTCCAACTCTGTGGGACCAGCACTCTGCACACAAAGGACAGGAGACGCCCGTCTCCATGCCCTGTCCCCCAGCAGATTGACTGCCTGAGACGCGCGTCTCCCAAGGCCAGCAGTCTGCATTGCATTTTGACCACGCAGAAGCATCTTTACTCCCCATTTTGAATTTTGAATTTCAAAATTCATCATTCAATATTCTTCATTCTCCCCATTATTTCTTCCATTTAAACACCATAAACCTCATTCATCCTCCATCATTCATCTCTTTAACTCTACATCATTTCCCATTTCTCCATTCCATTCAAACTTCAAACACCACCATAACTCCATTTTAATTCTACATTAACCACACCATTTTCAAACCTCGCTATAAAACCACACCACCACCACACTTCTTCTTCACAACCTCCAAACCATCTTCTACTCTTCTACTCTCCATACTATTTTTCTTTCCAAACACATCATGCCTCCACGTTCAATCATCCGTAGTGTGCGTCCAGAGAGGCCACCTCCTAACCTTGCAAATATTATCCTTCGAGAGGATAACAACGATGCTCAAAGAACCAAATACCTCGCATTCTATGAACGTTCGGTTGTTCCCACAAATTTGTGAACATCGAATGTCTAGAAACTCTGGGTCTCATCGATGGTGTCACCCGTTTGCTCACAAAATCTAGCCTACACCATCTCTGTACCGAACCCGTACCAACTTATGAGCCGCTCGTCTTAGAGTTCTTGAGCTCTTTCAATTACGAAACTCCTTCTAATCAACCATTTTTAACCGGTAGCATCCAATTTTGGATGTTTAACCGTGAATTTACTCTGGATCAAGAAGCAGTGGCTACGTACTTGCATTTTAATAATGCACCAAATGCTCTCCGCATAATCTTTCAAGAACTCAATGGCCGATCTTGGGAAGAACTCGCTTTCGAATTTTGGTTTAGTCTCACTGGCGAAATTCCTACCGGTTGGAGATCTCTACATGCTTCTCATATTCAAAACCCCGCTATACGTTATTTTCAACGTGTTTTGGGGCACACTATTTTTGCAAGATCCAACAACCACAAGGTAAACCAAAATGAATTATTTTTCTTATACTGTGCGCTAAACAATATCCGTTTCAATGCCGCACCTTTTATGATCCAACACATCCAAGGCTGCATCAACGCCCCCGCTACAAACCCCTTTATGTTTGGCGGAATTATTACTTCCTTGGCCTGTGCCTTAGGTCTTGGTGATGACCTCATCTCCCTCTCTCATCTCATGATGCCTGCTCAATCACTCGATCTCACTTACTGCCGTGACTCTCACTTGGTTTCACCCCGCCATGATGGCCGCTACACTTTGGTCGTCAACAAAGTTTTGATTCCTTATGTCATCCTGCCATGCCCAGAGCAAATCAACATCCGTTATGTTCAGCGTTGGAGGCTTATTAATGATAATCCTCAAGAAAACCAACCTGAACATCCTAATGAACCTGTGGATGCAATGGAAGAAGAACTCAACCAAGAACAAGCTGATGTCAACCAACCTCCTCAAAACAACCCTCCGCCTATTACTCTTGATGCCATGTATGCTGCTATTCAATGCCAAGATCAACTTTTTCAAGCTATGCAGACAAATCAAAACGAAACACTAAGGCTTATTCGAGAGATGCAACAAGAGCACCGTGACTACGCTATTAGGAACGAAGGTCAATACACCGAAATTGCTACACAATTGCATGATCTTAACATTCGTGTAAGTGGCTCTCCTACTGATAGACGTCGCCGTGTTCGTACAAGAGGCACAAGCAGTTCCCGCAACCGCAACACTGAGGAGTAGTTCACATGCATTGAGGACACTGCATCATTTAAGTCAGGGGGAGTCGTATTAATTGCTTTATTTTTATTTCCTTTCAGTTTATTTCCCTTCCTTGTAATGTTTTTTCTAATTCAATAAAGAATATTTATGGAATTTCAAGTCTTATATGTATAATTCAGTGACTATTATAATTTCTTCCATTTTCTTGAGCCATAACAAAAATTTTTTGCTCCAAAACGATAAATGCATAACCCCACACGTTCGTGAAATACGAAGCTACTCAAATACTCAACGCATAAAAATCACAATAAAGATTCAAGTCAATACCCTTATTGTCCCAACACTCTAAAACCCCCAAGTTTGCGTAACCGATTTGAATACCCTTTATACCGAAACCACCGACTTTAATTTTTGAAGTAACCCTTAGTAGTTTATTCTAGCAGTCGGCACCGTCTTAGATACCAACTACGCAGAGAGTCGATGAATATAAGTGTATGATCCTTATAATAATAATTATGTGTTTAACCGTTAATAAGAAATGTGCCTACTAAGTAAGGTGATCCTCACAAGATCATTTAACCTAACGGTCACAAATCTCAAATACAAAGGATTTAAAAACTCATTGTTGATTGGTTCAGAAGATATCTGGTACTGAACTTGGTAGGAAGGACTGTTGTCCGATTCCCCACAATCTACAAGTGAGCGCTAAGGAGTAAACCACATAAATGTGCCAGAATTCCATAAGAAGGATCATAGTCACTAACCGACTACTCTGCTATGTGCGTGTCAAGATAATGGGCTTAATGTGATTGCGCGTGAATGAAAAGGGTAAAACATGATGACGAGTCAAGGTCAAGCTATAATGGCATGATTCGGATTGGTATGCACGCTGGGAGTTGTTTAGTGTCGTTACTATAAGTTTATTGCTAGGATCTGCAACATTATTTTCATACAAGAACACTGTAGCTGAGTATGACCGAACGACGTGGTGGAAGCGTATTTCATTTCGCTGTCCTCCTATCTTTATCTTATTATTTTGCTTGAGGACAAGCAAAGGTTCAAGTCTGGGGGAATTTGATAACACGATTTTATATCGTATATTTATCTTGAAATCCGTAGATATTTATAGCATTTTCCGTTTATTATATTGATTTATTATGATATTATGCGAGTATTTGCTTTGTTTCAGGTTTTACTCTCTTATTGAGACTATTTGTGAAAAGGAAAAGAAATGGAGCTAAAATGACCAATATTTATGCCTAAAAGATGAAAAAGGGGTGCTGAAGTGTTAAGGAAGTGCAAATAAGGCCCAAATGCCCAAAGAGACAGACCAGCCCACGAAGAAGCCAATTGCGCGTGGCCCAAACCATTCCAGCACGTGGAGACGCACGTCTCCAACGTCTCTATGCCACGTCACCAAAGTGGAGACGCCCGTCTCCAGCTCTTCCTATATTTTCTCCACTTGAGACGCACGTCTCAAGTCGTTCAAAGGCCCTCCCTGAAGAAGTGGAGACACACGTCTCCAAGCCCAGTCTGAGAAGTTCCTACTTTCACGCATTCCAACTGCAGTCCCTCGCCTATAAATAGAGGCTGCTACTTCAGTTCAAAGGGTCCGATTTCCTGCTAACGAAGTGCTGTCGAAATTGTTCCGCGCTTATTATTTTCTTCCTGCTTTCATTTAAACAGTCTCATTTTCTCATAACAATTTCTACACCGGAAATTGTTGTGAATCTTTTATAAATCTAGCCTTACGTTAGATTTATCGTTTTATTTTCCTTGTTTTTAATTTCTGTCCGTTTAATTCCGAAGAACGATCCAGCCAACCTGTGGTGGAAGTTCGGTACTTCAAGATTCAATTGCAATTTATTTTATTCAAGTTTATTATTTACCGCCTTTATTTATATTATTATTGCATGATATATTATATGCCATTTAACATGCCTTTTATTATAAACCAAATTAATTTATGCATGCTTAACCGTATTAATATGTCTGGCTAATTTACTAAGATATCAGTATGTAAAGTAAGTTAATCATAGGGATCCGAAATAAATTGGCTTAATTATGATTTATTAATTATCACTTGTTTTTGGTTTGTATGTCTAATTTAATTAGTAAGTCTTAAAACCAATAGAGCGAAAGTTTGAGGGTTTAAGACGGTCAAAGGTTAAAATCAATAGAGTGAAAGTTTGAGATCTTTAACTGGATAGTAGACATAGGACATTAGTTTTAAGGATGGCGAAAGCGTATTAAAACTAATTAGAACTTGTTTATTTTCAAAAATTGTTTTTACACCCGAGCGGGATGGCGAAAGCGTACGTTAGGGATATTAGCCTGTTCCGAGTCAACAGAGCGAAAGTTTGAGATTAGGAGATTTAAATAGGTAACGACTTCATAAAACAAGCATTTTATTAATTACGTTGTTTCCAAAAAGCTTTTCTAAAATCTAATGGGATGGCGAAAGCGTACATTACGAGTTAGGATAGTAGTCTAAATCAACAGAGCGAAAGTTTGAGAGGAGGACTTTTAATCAATTGAATTAATAAAGATTTTTAATCGAATTATGCATTAGCCAATGGACCTTCGGATCACCTAAAGTTAAACGAAATACATACTGATATCCGTCTATTATTATATTTCTTATTATTCACAATCACTTTCCCTTAGGAACAATCAAATTATTAGTAGCCTTAGCTTTACATAGTAACCTTAGATAACGGTAGATCGATTCATAGTCCCTGTGGATTCAATATCTTTTAAAACTACACGACACGACTGTGCACTTGCAGTCATCAGATTAATAGACACGTAAAGTCGCGATCATGGTTCAACATACAATCCAACCCACCCTAAACATCATCATACATCTCTTTAGCATGGAAGAACCCCACCCTTACCTTAGGTTTTGGATTGAAGCCAACTCTATCTTCAACCTTGAGATTCTCCTCTTCTCTTCTCTCTTCTCTTCTTTCACCAAAATCCCAAATGAGCTTCTAATTTCTATTTTCTCGAAAACCCTTGTTTTAGTTAAACCCTACTATACTTTTAATTATTAATGGGCCTTAAATAACTCCGTACACTTACTAATGCTAACTCAAGCCCAACAACTAAAAGCTTCTCTAACTTATTTTATTTATTATTAAAATCCAACCATTAGCACAACATCTCATAAGCACCTAATTAACACATAATAATTAACTAAATCACATAGCACACAATTAAATAAAATACTTAAATGAAAAACGGGCGTTACACATCACAAGACCAATCGGATTATTCTCCTAAATGGATACCATCTGAGATGAGTTACATCTGTGATCTTGCCTAAGTGGCATCCGACCCCATCACTTGTCTATACGCCGATGTGTTAGCGGCAAGTGCAAACACGCCATCTTGACAATACGAGCCCACCGGGCGAAAGCCTAGTGATCTTGCCTACGTAGCATCGCTAGAGCTGAATCAAAGGTAATATTGCCTACATGGTATTACCTCTCCACCATACCAAGCACGCCGATGTGTTAACGACTAATGGAGAAACGCCCTACAAGACCTCCACATGCACATCACAATAGTATCTCAGGTGCCTAAGACATACCCAGATCACAGAGCAAGGTATCCCAGATCACAAAGCAAGGCACACACTAAAGATCACAAAGAAATAGTCGTGGACTTAAGCGATTTATCATCTATCAGTCATGCTTACTCTAATTCAAGTATATATACACATCACCAAGATCACACAGCACGGTGCAAGCCATCACAAAGGCAATCACATCCGAATGTTCAACCAGAACAAACAGGATACAATGCATTGATCACAACATAACCATTCCATAGGTACAATGCATACTCAGTAGCATACACATATTTTATCTCATAAGTGCATTAGCAAGTTATATTTAAGAGAGACATACACAATCCTACACAATACTTCATCTTACACATGCATATTAAATTGATATAGATATGGAGTAACAATTCAGGCTATACACATGGCATTATACCCTTTCTATAATGCTTAGGTAAACTATAATAGTCGAGGAGGCATTCGGTTCCAATTACGGAACGGTTCTACACTCGGGGGAGCAATAACAAAATTCTGCAACACAGGGTTCGCTTAGCGAGCATCAAGCGCGCTTGCATAGGCGTGGAGCAGAAAGTTTCTCTTTTGAAATCTCGCTTAGCGAGGTCGCGATTTCTACAAAATGTTAACAGAGCTCGCTTAGCGACCTAAGTTCGCTTAGCGAGATAGCAAATTCATCAGAAAATGCAGAAGGTAACAAACCTGCTTGGGGGTTCTTCTACCCCTCTCAAATACCTACATGTAATGATTTACAATATATCCATCCAGTATGAATTACATAGAATCAACAATTTGCATATAAACATGTTTATCATCATGGATTATCACTCAAACCCCAAATCCCAACATAAACCCTTGCATGCAAATTCCCCAAGGTCTCTAAGGACTCACCTTGGTTAAATAGATGTTTAAAGGTTGTTACTTCCGCCATTGAGCTTCCAACTTGGCCAAGATTCCTCTCCCAACATTGTCAAATCCGTAATCACCCTTCTACACAAATTCAGCATGAATCATCCATCTTCAAACTCACTTATCTCCCTCATTAAGAACCTCCTTGACACAAAACAATATATCAGATTGAAGGAAACTTTGTGTAGAATCAAAAACTTCAAGAATTACCTGAATCGGAGCTACGAACAGAAAGTTATGGCTTGATGAATGAAGGATTCTCCATAGTTGCGAAAATGAGAGCTTGATTGGAGAAACTTGAATCTTTTCCCCTCTCTTTCTCTTGCTTCTACCAATAATTCTGACTTGGAATCATAAGACCTCTACCTACCAAGCCTTAAGCCCATGCAACAATATTTAATGTCCAAAGTGCCTCTCAACTAAGATAATATTACAAGCTTGCCACTTGATTCATTTTCAACCAATTCCTTTTGGTTCTAACTAATCCACTCACCTTCTTAGTCACTTATAATGCATATAAATAATCATGCTTACACAATATGGGTTATTACAAGAGACTAAAAGCGTATGCATAATAATTTTGTAATGACTAAAATATGTCAATTTTTTAATAAGGATTATAAATAAAAGTTAAAATATTTATAAGGATCAAAATTTTTATATATATATATATATATATATATATATATATATATATATATATATATATATATATATATATATATATATATATATATATATATTGTTTGAAGGTTGTGAAAACACTTAGAAAGGGGGGGTTTGAATAAGTGGTTTTATTTTTGGATTACAATATAAAAATGACACAGTATTTTTATCCTGGTTCGTTATAACTCAACTACTCCAGTCCACCCGCCAAGGTGATTTCGCCTCTCACAATCGAGGACTTAATCCACTATAATCAAAACTGATTACAACTGCACAACCAACTGTCGTGACTAACAACCTTGCACAAATCAACTGCTTGTGACTAACAACCTCTAAGACTAAACTAGTCCTAAACCTCTTGAGAAATCTGACCCAACTGATCTCTCAAGGAACTGTTACAAGTTAACAATAGTGTTTAAGATTTGCTTCTAAAAAGCTTTAATCACAACTATGATTTTCACTAAGTGTTTAGTACATAAACTATGAACTCAAAATAAAGATAAAGTTCTTCAAGGTAAGAGTTCTTCGTTTGAATTTGAGCAGGTGTTCTTGCTTTGTATTTCAGCTTTCTTGTGTTGCGTTATTGTATATGTGTCTCACTTTTGTTGTTCAAATGATCTTCTATTTATAGCGTTTAGAAGATTTCGTCCGATGCTGGATAATAGGCTATCTTAGCCTTTCATGTTTGCGTGTTATCTTGGATAAACTTGCTTTCCACGCTTCTTGAGACTTGTAACTAAATCTGCTTTTAGCCGTTAATAATCATAATGTCTCCAACGGTAATCTTTCTTCTATCAGAGTATTTTATCTTTGTATTTCTTCAAAAAAACTTCTTTTTTGACTTATAGAGATAACGTCTATCAAAGTTATGCTTCAGCGGTTGGGCTTAACGAAGTTTCTTCATTAGAACTTCTTTAGACTTCAGCGTGATTGTTTTTCAGCATTTGTATGTAGTCCAAGTTCTGATGGTACTAGTTTTGTTTGATCTTCGGCATATGATTAGAATTTCTTCTGAAATAAGAGATACATAATTAGAGTATCAAATTTTACTTATACAAAATTTATTTAATTGTTATCATCAAAACACTAAGATAAGATTAGAACCAAACTATGTTCTAACATTGTTTACTTTAATTAATTTGATTTTTTGTCTATTTTATTTATATATTTATATTGAATGATTTATTTTCAATAAAACCTATTTTAATTATGATATAGTAATATGATAAATAATATTAAAATAGAAGTATAATTTCAATAATAAAATGATTTTTGTTTAATTTATATATATATATATATATATATATATATATATATATATATATATATATTGTCGATGTAAAACAATTTTACACGACAATCAATATTTTAAAATTTGAATAGATCATCAAACTGGTGAGATACTGGAATACTAGTTCATTGTTCGAACTAATGAGTCATTGCTCGAATCACATGACTAAATCGGATTAAATTGAATAGCTCGATTAAATAAACGTATCTCTATGAAAAAACTATATAGTTATTAAACTGATCGAACGAGATGAATTTGTCTCTAAAAAAATCATGACACCTTCAAAATTTCAAAATATAATAATTTCACAAGTTCATTCTATAAATTTAAATTATAATATTAGTCATCACACACAATAAAATAGTATAAAATTCATATTCAAATAAATTTTGAACAAAATATGATTGAACGATAAACTGAATAACAAAATAACTATAGTGTCTAATAAATTTAATTTTTAGGAAGGAAAGATGTTCCAAATAAGTTTTGAACAAAATCTACTTATATTTTTATTTTAAATTATCAAAGTATCGTTTTGTCTGAGGAAAAAAAGAAGCAAGCAGTTAACCCGTTGATTTTCCAAAATCTTCTATATGCCGGTTTTTACCTATTTTAAAATGTTTTGATCGGCTCCTAGCTACTAGTTCAATAGCTTACCCGATCCAACAATCAGACCAAATCGATAACCTCTCCGACTCTTGATTCAATCAGTTCGAATAACCGATAAATTTGATTTTTAAAACACTACCGATAACCAATCAACGATGTGTATTATACCAAATCACGCATATATTTAAAACATGTTTTAAAATATAAATTTTTTATCTCAATTTTATTCAGCAATTAAATTATATATTTTTTATATTTATCTATAAGTGATTCAAATTTAATTATTAATTATAATTAAAAAATTCACCTTCATTTAATTAATATAAAAATTAAGATCAAATTATAAAATAAAATTTTTAGTTTTCATCTCTAAAACTGTTATTAAGAATTAGTTTACCAAATGATTTTTTTTTCCATTTTCAAAACTGTTTTATAATTGATATTACCAAACAATAATTTTATTCTATTCTTTATAAGACTTTTTATAGATAGTGTTCTGGACTGGGCCAAGGTAAGGCCCACTATGATTTTCGGCCCAATAAACCTCAGAGGCCCACGTTCCTCTACGGCCCTCCTACACAGATAAGATGTCCGAGCATATGACACCGACGTCCTCGGCACTGACGACCCCGCGAACGCCTTCGGCGCCGAGGACCCTGCTCCGCGCGGGACTCCTTCATATTCAACCCTCCGAGCAACACCTGTTCCACGTGGCTCCTAAAAGACCGCGTCTCCCTTAAACTTCGGAGCGGTTAACCAGGACAGAGGGCATGCACGCACCTCCGATATTTCCGCTCAGGAAACCTGGCAGTCTCCTAGTTGGGCTTGGGAATCCAACCCAATAGCGAGATCATGGCCCAGCGCTGGGGGCTATAAATACCCTCTTTAATTAGAGGGTCAGGTATTCAATTCTTACTCATTCCTAGCTAGTACCTGCGCTCCTTTGCTCGTCAACTTACTTTGGCATTGGAGTACCTTGCAGGTACACCCCCCTTCTCCTTCCTAGAAGATCCAGTCCGAGCAGCCTACGACGATTCTTCTGATCAGGTACGATCAGTGGCGCCGTCTGTGGGAAACTTGCTTCCCCATCTTTAAAGAACAAAGATCAAAGCTAATCATCTCCGATCGTCATGGCTGACAATAACAACATCCCAAACGCTGACCCTTTCCTCCTTCACGAGCTGATCGAGGAATCCTCCCGCGAGCTAGCTAGTCATCGTCGGGGGGATCGTCGGCGACAAAGATCCGGGCATGAAACCCAGGACACTCAGCTGGTGCAAGTCCTACAACAGGTCCAGAATGTTGACCATGTTCCTCCAGAAGGGCACGTTCAGAACGGCGAGCAGATCCGAACGACCAACGTGCCAGAACATGCCCAGAATGTGAATGAGACCGACCTCCGAGACGGGCAACATGCTTCCTCATTCACCCACACCTCCGAGAGGCGGAGAGCCCGTCACGGAGAGGAAGAAGAACCGCTCAACATTCCCGAGGATGCTGATCCCATCACCGTCCGCTTGCTCAAAGAAATACAATTGACCAACAGCCTCCTCAGAATTCAGGACGACCGAATTCACGAACTGGAAAGACAGCGAAGACGTCGCCCTCTCCGCGGAGGCGCCACAGGTCACGCTCCTATTCCTCCTCGCGCTCACCGCCGAGAAGATACCGTCGGCGTTCTCCATCTTCTTCAAGGTCTCCCCCGAGAAGACATCGCCGCCGGAGGACCCGTTCCCGTTCTCCACCCAGAAAGAACAGGAAGAACCAGAAACCTGAAGCCGCTGAACAGAGAAACCTCTCCCCCGAACAGGACCGCCGGGGCCCCTCCAAAGCTGCGCTGGGCGGGGACCAAGAGGATTCCCGACGAAACAGGCACTACCATTCACCAGGGCCAAGCGACGAGGAGGACTTCCGCAGCCCCTTGTCCGCCCATATCCGGAGAGCCCACCTCCCTCGGGGTATGGAAAAGCCACCAGTATTGGACCAATACGACGGGACCACTGACCCCGACGACCATATTCGGAGCATCGAAGCGGTCATGGACTATCACGTCGTCAGAGGCTCGATCAAGTGTCGCATTTTCCCGACCACCCTCAGAAAGGGAGCGATGAATTGGTACAGGAACCTCCCTTCGAACTCCATCCATTCCTGGACCGAGCTCAAAGAACTCTTCTTGAGCCACTTCACAGCCTCCCGACGACAACCGAAATCGGAAGCCAATCTCGAGGCCGTGGTACAAGGACCCAACGAACCTCTTCGAGATTACCTTGAAAGATTCAACAAGGAGGCCGTCCAAGTGCAGACAGAGGATTACATGAAGAGGTACATCTTGGAGCGAGGACTTCTCCCCGGCAGTGACTTCAAGAAGGCCATCAAGATTGAGAAGGTGCACTCGATTAATGCCCTCCTCCTCAAAGCAAAGGCATTCATCGATTTTGAGGAAGGCGAGGCAGCCGCGATCAAAGCCTCGAGGGGCAGTGACGCCACTCGCAGCTCAAACCTCGAGGATCCGGGGTCACGCCGAGGACAAGACAAAAGAAGGGACGACAGGTCCCGAGATGTCAAAGAACGGCGAGGACCAGCAGGGCGTTTCAACGACTACACTCCTTTGAACACCTCCCGGGAGAAAATCCTGGCCGACTGCCAGAACGCCGAGTTCAAGAAATCCAACATTAGGCCCCCGAAGTCAAATCCTACAAGACCGGGGACGGACAAGTCCAAGTACTGCAAGTACCACAAAAGTCACGGGCATATGACCGACGAATGCATAAATCTCAAAGATGCCATAGAGACCCTGATCAAAGAAGGCCACCTGGCAAGATACACCAGGAAGGGAGAACCCCCCAGAAGAGACATCCCTCGAAACTCTGACGAGGGGAACTCACCAGACAGCAGACCGCTTCAAGTCGCGCTGTCCGTAACCCGACCAGAAGACTTCATCCCTTCAGTCGGCGTGACGACCGCCCTCAGCACCTGGGAACATTTCCCCACCGCAATGGTCATCTCCAACGGCGGGGACCCCGGCTCTCTCACCGTCAGTTCAGTCAAGAGAAAGTTCGACGAGCTGCTCAGCGCCAATGCCGATCTCGGCCCTACTCTGCGGAAATTCCGAGGAAAGTCAGAGCCAATCACTTTCTACCTCGAAGAACTGCCCGGCGGAGCTCCAAACGCCACCATTCCCCTCCTCGTCCGAGCCAGAATGGCAAACTTCGACGTTCGACGGGTCCTGGTAGATGAAGGTAGTTCGGTCGACATCATGTACTCCCACCTCTTCCAAACACTTCAGCTGGATGACTCGCACCTCACTCCCTATGTGGGTTCCGACCTCCAAGGTTTTAACGGAGCCACCACCAAACCATGGGGCTACGTCGAGCTGATTGTCACCTTCGGGGAAGGGGAAGCGTCCAGGCAAGTCAAAACCAGGTTCTTGGTAATCGACTGCAAAACATTGTACAACTGCATCATCGGGCGCCCAACACTGGCCGAGCTAACCGCCGTACCCTCCACGGTCCATCTGAAGATGAAGTTCTACACGAGGACAGGGAAAGTGGCCACCATCAACGCCGACATTGAAGCTGCGAGAAGGATCTTCGACGCATCCGTCAAAGGGCTAGAACTGATCGCTCCTCCGACCAGCTCCAACAAAAAACCAAAGACCGAAGACAAGCATCCTCGGGAGGACCAGGTTCCAACGGCCAACGTCAGCTCAGTCGACCTCGATGCAAGGTTCACACAAGAAGAACTGAAGACCGGGGAAGAAACACAATCAAAGGCCCCTCATCCCGTCCGGCCTGTCCCCGACGGAGATTTCGAGCTGATCCCCCTGGGAGACAACCCCGACAGAGCAGTGAAGATCGGCAAAGGCATCCCTGACCTACCGAGAAAACAACTTGTAGCCTGCCTTCGAGCCAATGCCGACCTGTTCGCCTGGAGCGCCGCAGAGATGCCCGGACTCGACCCTGAGGTCGCCTGCCACCACCTCTCCATCAATCCATCCGCCAAGGCCGTAGTACAACGTAGGCGTCGGCAGTCTCCCGAGAAAGCGGAGGCTGCCGAGAAAGCTGTAAAAGACCTCCTAGAGGCAAATTTTATTTCCGAGGCCAAGTATTCAACTTGGCTCTCAAATGTTGTACTTGTTAAAAAATCTAATGGAAAATGGAGAATGTGTGTTGATTATACTGATGTTAACCGGGCATGTCCAAAGGACGCCTACCCTTTACCCAATATTGATAGACTGGTCGACAACTCGGCCGGCTATAAACTGTTGTCCTTCATGGACGCTTATTCTGGTTACAACCAGATTCCCATGGCGAAATGCGACAAGCAATGCACGGCTTTCATGACCGAATCGAGTAATTATTACTACAACGTAATGCCCTTCGGACTCAAAAACGCCGGGGCAACCTACCAGCGGATGATGAACAAGGTCTTCCGAGGAGAAATCGGCGACACACTCGAGGTGTATATGGACGACATGATCGTCAAATCTCGGGAAGACTCCGACCACACACTACATCTCGAGCGGGTCTTCAAGCAGGCCAGGTCCTGCAGGATGCGCTTCAATCCGGAGAAGTGTACCTTCGGAGTACGGGCAGGCAAATTCCTCGGTTTCTACTTAACAGAACGAGGAATAGAAGCCAACCCAGATAAGTGCCGAGCATTCTCAGACCTCCCTACCCCCACCAATAAAAAATCCATCCAAGTACTAAACGGAATGCTCACGGCATTATCCCGCTTCGTCGCGAAATCCGCCCAGCATGCACTTCCATTCTTTAAGCTTCTTCGGAAAGAAGCAGCTTTCGAGTGGTCCGAGGAATGCGAACGAGCGTTATCCCACCTCAAACAAGTGCTCTCCAAACCCCCGGTGCTATCCCGACCAGACAGCAACGAGGTTCTCTATCTCTACTTGGCCGTTTCAGGCGAGGCGGCCAGCGCAGCCCTGATCCGAGAAACGGAAGACGGGCAGAAGCCAGTGTATTTCACTAGCAAAGCCCTACAAGGGCCCGAGGTCCGATATCAACAGATAGAAAAAATCGCACTGGCCCTAATAACGGCCGCCAGAAGACTGAGGTACTACTTCCTCGCCCACACTATCATCGTCCGGACAGACCAACCGATCAAGCAACTTCTCAGCCGACCAGACATGGCCGGGAGAATGCTGAAATGGTCTCTCGAACTGTCCGAATTTGACATACAATACGAGGGCAGGAAAGCGTTAAAAGCCCAAGCGCTCGCCGACTTCGTGGCCGAGATGACGACGATCTCCAACTCCCCAACACCCACCGAGAAAAAGTGGACCATCTACGTTGATGGCGCCTCAAGCCACGCGGGCAGTGGGGCCGGTATCATCTTGGAGAACGACGATGGACTCGTCATCGAAGTATCCTTAGTCCTATCCTTCACCACATCGAACAACCAGGCCGAGTACGAAGCCCTCCTAGCGGGCCTACGCCTCGCCGAGGACGTGGGCGCTCGGGAAGTCATGATTTATACCGACTCTCAACTGGTCGCGTCCCAAGTTAGCGGCGATTACCAAGCCAAAAACGACACGCTAGCCGAATATCTATCGCTCGTCAAAGAAAAGATGAAAGGATTCACAAAGGCAGACGTCGCACACATCCCTCGGGAACACAACTCGAGGGCCGACCTCTTATCCAAGCTCGCAAGCACAAGAAAGAAGGGAGGGAACAAGTCGGTGATACAAGAAATCTTGTCCGATCCAAGCGTAGGCAAAAACGCGCAGACCATACAAGTATTTGCCATCGGAGACGCCCATTGCTGGATGACTCCGGTATACAAATACCTCATGAACGACGAGCTCCCCGATGATCCGAAGGAAGCTTCAGCCATTAAGAGGAGAGCCTGCTCGTACACGGTCATCGAAAATAAACTCTATCGGCGCGGCTTCTCCATTCCCCTTCTTAAATGCATCGACGGCTCGCAGGCAATGGAAGTACTGCAAGAGCTTCACGACGGGATTAACGGCCAGCATCTCGGCGGCCGGTCTCTGGCGAGGAAAGCCCTCAGAGCCGGCTATTATTGGCCGACTATGCAGCAGGACGCCAAGGAGCATGTTCAGAAATGCGACAGATGTCAGCGGCATGCCGACATGCACCTAGCTCCCCCCAACGAGCTAAAATCCCTCTCCTCCCCTTGGCCTTTTTCCACCTGGGGAATGGATCTCCTCGGACCGTTCCCGGTCGGCTCGTACCAAAATAAATATCTCGTGGTCGCCGTCGATTACTTCACGAAATGGATAGAAGCCGAGGCGCTTGCCAAGATCACATCTCAAAACGTGCTCCGTTTCTACAAACGAAACATACTCGCCCGGTTCGGGGTCCCTCAGGCCATAATCACCGACAATGGCACCCAGTTCACTGACAAAAAATTCCAAGAGTTTGTGGCCAAGCTCGGCACGAAGCAACACTTCACCTCAGTCGAGCACCCTCAGACGAACGGGCAGGCCGAGGCAGCCAACCGAGTCATCCTCCGAGGATTAAAGAGAAGACTCGGCGAAGCCAAAAAAGCTTGGGTCGAAGAACTACATAGTGTACTCTGGGCGTATAGGACGACGCCCCATTCGAGCACAGGCGAGACTCCTTTCCGACTAACCTACGGCACCGAAGCCGTAATTCCCGTAGAAATCCGAGAGCCTTCTCGGCGCACCGAATTCCCCCTCGAGGAAGAACTTAACGACGAGGCCATGAGGGAAGAACTCGATATGGTAGAAGAGATCCGAGCAGGATCAGCCCTCCGAGAAGCTAAACTAAAACAGCAAATAGCTCTTCGCCATAACACCAAAGTTATAAAGCGCGAATTTGAAATCGGCGCCCTAGTGCTTCGCAGAAACATGAAAGACTCGCGCGAGGGCAAACTAGCCCCAAACTGGGAAGGCCCGTACCGAGTTTATGACAAAACCGAGAACGGCGCCTACTACCTCGAGAATCTTCTCGGGGAGAAACTTGCTCGACCCTGGAATGCTGAAAAACTCAGACGTTATTATAGTTAAACATAAGCTAAAACGCCCGGCCTCTGGCCCAAACTCAGGTAACAGACGGGCACGGATCCACGTCACCGGTACGGACGTGAGCATTCCACGACAGCAACGGTCGATCCCTCTCATCGGATGGACGGACCGACCCCTCGGCGGATTCTACACCTAGACCCTCCATGGAAGTACCTGCATGGCAGAACCCCAGCTCGCGATGGGATCGTTCACGCCGCGAACGCTTGGCCACAACCGCGGTCTCGCACTCGCTAAAAGCGCATACCTGCTCTGCGCACCCGGCCCGTACTCAACACGCCCGGGCAATCAATCTAGGCCGAGCATAGTCCACAAAACCACTAATATCACAAGTATACAGGTGACTCTCCGGCATATCCGAGCACAAGTCATCAGTTACCTAAAACAATCGTAAAATACTCTAAGTATAGAGGAAATACCTCGTCATACGAGCACAGCAGGAAAGTTATCAAAAAAAAAAAAACAAGCATACAACGATAACGCCGAAAGTGTAGATAAACAGATATAAGCAAGCAAAATCATGTAACATTAAAAATTGCCGACCAACTGGCCGGCGATGTCCAAAAGTTACAAACAAAATGACGGGCACGCAGGCCCCCAAAAGTAATCCGAGCATTATCCAACAAAAGAGAAAACGGCACGCAGGCCGAAGAATACAGGCACGCAGGCCCGGGGTCACCCTGTCTACTCGTCACTCCCAGGAGATTCGGGCACCAGCACACCGTCCACGATCTTCGAAGAAAGGCCGATATTCTCCTCCTTCAAACCTGGGTTCAGAAGCCGCAATTGATGAATAGCACGCTCGAACCCAACTTCAGCCATATCGGCCAAGCTTATCTTCAGGCTCTCAATCTTCTCCACGAACTCAACCCTGGACTTCAACACAGCCACGTCCGGGGACTCGTCCGCCGAAGGAGCCCAATCAAGCTGAGAGTCGGCGAGTTTTTTCTTCAACTCCGCAATCTCCCCGTCCCTCTGCTTCAGAGCCAAGTCGATCTTCTTCTTCAGCTCCTTACGGTCCGTCTCCATGACTTTCATCTTCTCCTCGGCAACCTTCTTGGCCGCTTCTGCCTTCTTCACGGCCTCGGCCGAGCCCGAACCACCAGCGGCTAACACCTGAGCCATTCCCAAAACCCTCATCACGGCGGCACTATCGCACGCCAGCTGTTTCTGAAGTAACGGGGAGTCCATTTCACCAATCCGACGAGCTTCGTCCGGAGCGATGGCCAGGGGGAACTTCTCAAAGTAGCCTCCATCCTTATAGCAGGGAGGCAATACAAAGGCCCGCTCGGGACCCAGGTGCGACGGCTCGTGGCGTCCTCTCTTGGGAGACGGCTCATCTACGTTCACCCGAGGAGAACCTGCCGAGGCGGAATGCTCCCCGGCACCAGCACTCCGACCCTTCTTCTTTTGATTCTTCTTCGCATCCAGAGCCATCTTCAGGATCGCCTCCTCCTTCTCCGGCATAGCATCTGCGAAGAAAAAGTAAAACAAGTTAGCAAAAACACATGGCAGAAAAAGAAAAGCAGAGCGAAGGGACACGACCTAACAACGCCCGAGTCTCCTCGGGAGTCCGACAAGATAGCAAAGCCTTAGTATTAATAGGCCGCTGCTCCACAACCGGCACACCATTCTCGTCCAATACGGGACTCCCATTCCTCGTCACCCACCGGGACATAGTAAAGCTGTCCACATATTTGCATAGGACCGAATAGGACTCTGCGTCTTGCTCGTCCAGGTCCCCATCTTCCCAAACGTAATGTTTAGGGGGAGACGAAAAGTGACCTTTCCACCAGAAAAACGGGAACCTCGTACAGAATTCCCTTGCTACCTGCCCGTCCTCACCCCTCACTAACTCCCCGTCGGCGTCACGAAGGACCACGGTATCCGACACGTCGTGGTAAGCCGCCGGGCTGAGCGGACGAACGACAAAGTACCGATCCTTGAAGCCTTTCACAGAGTCAGTATACATCCCGAAGAGCTTCCGCTCGGCATTCTTGAACGAGACCCAACCATACCGCCCGTCTGCCGCCTGTCTTTGAACACGAAAGCACCGGCCGAACAATGCGGTCGTGGCACCAATACCCAAATAATCACAGACAATCTCGAATGCTCGCATAAAAGCAAAAGCATTGGGATGCAATTGGGACGGCGCCAGGTTTAGAAACGCCATCATCGATTTCTGAAAGTCGGAGAAGGGCAGTCGGAAGCCGAGCTCCTTGAACACGTACTCGTACATCGCAAAGCCATCCCCGTTGAACCGAGAGCATACGCGCTCGTCTTGAGACGGGCACGTCACTTGGTAATTCGGCGCTTCGCCCTCTCTCAAAACCTCGATTTCTGTAAAGACCCCATCTAGAGACTCAGTGTATCTGGAAGTGACCGTTAAGGCTTCCTCGGCTATCCAGTCGGCCGCAACCGTGCACTCGTAACTAAACAAGGGCATTGGAGAGACCCCTCCCTCGGCGTCCGGGCCGGGAGAATCAACATGGCCGTTATCAGCCAGAGAGGGCACATTTTGATCCTCGGTGATCTCGACGTCTGAACTTGTGGCCGTTGAGGCATCCGACTCGCTACTCCACGACGAATCAGATCCCGAGCCGGACTCCGAGCTAGCGCTCGAATCAGATTCACCTGCATGCAGAAGGGAGAAAGTGAATTCGACAGTTCATCAAATCCACCCTTCCACCGCAATACAAGCGAAAGGGTAGAGCAGGAGCGGCGAAGCCCCCGGCTAAACCCCCATCGAGGAAAGACGCCCGTCAGCCGAGGACTCGCGAAATGACGCGACATGACAACGAAAAATCATCCGAACAAGCACGATGGCCCAACGGCACATCATCTGGTCCTCCGACCCATACTAACCCCGGGCATCGCCTGGATAACCCGAGGAGGAAACAACGATCGCTCGTTGATTCCAGCCTACGTCTACGACGACGACCGCGAAAATAAAGCACACAAACCCTACGGAAAAGAATAAAGCAACGAAGAGGGAAGCGGACTTACGGGAAGACATGATGACGATGACCGGATGAGCTTCTCGATATGGTGAACAATCTGGAAGAGTATCTTCCGAGGAACGCCTGTCTGATGCCGAGCAGGTAAACGGAGAGAGTGAAACTTCCAAATGAGAGGATTTGCCCCCTTTTATAGGGAGAGGGCTCGGAAGGCGAAGCGTCGTTTCTCCTGACAAGCGCCGCCTCCTAGACCCTAGGCCATCATTACCTATGCCACGTCAGCGCGTGTCTCCCACGCGCGACGTTTCATCCCTCCACAGGCCGTTCCTCCGAGCACATCTGGTTGACGAGGAGCCATCTCATCGAGCATCTCCCCGGTCCGAGCATCAGGTAAAGTCACAGCTTCTTGACCAGAAAACTCCGACTTGGGGGGCTCCTGTTCTGGACTGGGCCAAGGTAAGGCCCACTATGATTTTCGGCCCAATAAACCTCAGAGGCCCACGTTCCTCTACGGCCCTCCTACGCAGATAAGATGTCCGAGCATATGACACCGACGTCCTCGGCACTGACGACCCCGCGAACGCCTTCGGCGCCGAGGACCCTGCTCCGCGCGGGACTCCTTCATATTCAACCCTCCGAGCAACACCTGTTCCACGTGGCTCCTAAAAGACCGCGTCTCCCTTAAACTTCGGAGCGGTTAACCAGGACAGAGGGCATGCACGCACCTCCGATATTTCCGCTCAGGAAACCTGGCAGTCTCCTAGTTGGGCTTGGGAATCCAACCCAATAGCGAGATCATGGCCCAGCGCTGGGGGCTATAAATACCCTCTTTAATTAGAGGGTCAGGTATTCAATTCTTACTCATTCCTAGCTAGTACCTGCGCTCCTTTGCTCGTCAACTTACTTTGACATTGGAGTACCTTGCAGGTACACCCCCCCTTCTCCTTCCTAGAAGATCCAGTCCGAGCAGCCTACGACGATTCTTCTGATCAGGTACGATCAGATAGTTTTATAAAATGTAATTTAAAACTAAAAGGAAAAAGTAATTCAAACATGCCCAGAGATTTTAATTTTATAGGTTTTAAAGAATATTTTTATGTACTTTTCAGAAAGTTATAAATAATTTTTTTACGTAATAATTATTTAGAAATATGTTTTTTTCCTAAATTACAATTGTTTTTTACAATTAAATAGCATATTTTGTCACCATATGAGATTCGCTTATTTTATTTAAAATTTTTATATATAAAAACCTTTGAGTTTTTGGAGCTTATTTCATTTTATTTTGTACTTGTGATTGGAGGCTTTGAATAAGGCAAAACTACATTCATGGTTGTAGAATGTAATTGGATCAACATCCATTGTTAATTGTAATTTATTTATGTGGAGTCAATGTACATTGGAATTTCTAAATCCATTCTAATGTACTATATTTGGGTGAGTACCCTTGTGCTCATATTTATATTGAATTGAATTGCCTATAAAAATATAATTGAGCAATGTATGAATCTTTAAGTGGATCTTTGACATTTTCGAATCCGTAAGAACTTTAAGTAGATCTTTGACATTTTCGAATCCACAAGGAGTAAAATGAGATGATGTACTTGTGATCACCACCCTAATGAGTCTTTTGACCATGGAATCCTACAAGGGAAGTAATGGCGCTGTAAGCCACACTAAAAAAAAGCCATACACTACTAGAAATACACGTATTTACTATGTCATTGAATTACATCAAAATTAACGTTATATGAAAGCTCATTTTGACGTTAATCTTTGGATATCTTGATGATATAGTAAATCATTATAGATTAAGCTCAAACTTTATAGGTATGATCTATATGATATTATGTTTCAATCCAACGGTTGAATTTAAAAAATATTAATTCGAGATGTAGTTATTGAACGAGTGTAACTCGTGGTGTAACTTTTCGGGTGTAATTTGATCCCTCCTCATATATATATATATATATATATATATATATATATATATATATATATATATATATATATATATATATATATATATATATATATATATATATATATATATATATATATATATATATATATATATATATATATTTATACTCTTTTCTCTTTTATTTATATAACTTTATTTAAAAATATTGTTCTTCACCCTAAATCGAAAACTGTTCCTCACCCTAAATCAAAAACGTTCTTCACGCTGAAATCGAAAATCGTTCTTCACGCTGAAATCGAAAATCGTTCTTTCACCCCGAAATCGAGAATCGTTCTTCACACTGAAATCGAGAATCGTTCTTCACCCTCAAATTGAAAATGTTCAATCGTTCACACAAATCGTTGACAAAAATGGTTCAATCACTGTGAGATTCCTTTTTCATCTTTCATTCACTGTGAGTTTCAGATTCCTTTTTCAATCACAAAAATGGTTTTCCAATTCTGAAACTCATCTATTTTATCTTTCATTTTCATATTCAGATATAGAGTACGTTGGGGATTTAGAACCAAAAACTGATCTGAGTTGCATATCTTCAAGTTCAGGTGATTTTATATTTTGTACAAGATTCGGTACATGAATGAGAAAATTGATTTGAAGTTTCATATCTTTATCCAGCATTTTCAAATTATGACCTAGAAATTTAAATCAAAATAGTGGCAAAACAGTAGTAAATTATATTGCTTGTTGGTACTATGTGAAATTGTGTTTGCACATTGCTTCTTTAGTCATTTGAAGGCTTTGGAACTTGGTAGACAGGTTCATGGGTTGGTGGTTTTGTTGGGGCGTGATTTGGTTGTTTTGAGTACTGCTCTTATTGATTTTTATTCTAGTGTTGGGTGTGTTGATCATGCTTTGATTGTGTTTTATAGTTTGAATGGTTGGAAAGATGATATGATACATAATTCGTTGATTTCTGGGTGTATTAGAAATGGGAGATATGGGGAGGCGTTTAAAGTTATGAGCTTGATGAAGCCTAATGCTGTTGCATTTACTAGTGTTTTGGTTAGTTGCTCTGAGAAATTGGATTTGGTTACAGGGAAACAGGTGCATTGTGTTGCGGTTCGTCGGGGTTTTACTTTTGATTCCCAATTATGTAATGTACTGTTGGACATGTATGCAAAATGTGGGGAGATTTCACTTGCCAGGTCAGTGTTTGATGGAATTCGTCGAAAGGATGTGATTTCATGGACTTGTATGATTGATGCGTATGGAAGAAATGGGTGTGGAAATGAAGCTATTGAACTCTTTCAGAATATGAGGGAAGATGGGAGTGAGGTGTTGCCGAATTCTGTGACTTTTTTATCTGTGTTATCAGCTTGTAATCATTCCGGGTTGGTGGAGGAAGGAAAAAAATGTTTCAATATGTTGAGGGAGAAATATGGCATTGATCCAGAACCGCAACACTATGCATGCTTCATAGATATCTTAGGCCGGGATGGTAATATAGAAGAAGTATGGTCTGCTTATCAAAATATGATTGAGCGGGGTACTAGACCTACTGCAGGAGTATGGATATCATTGTTGAATGCTTGCAGTATTAGTCAAGATTATGAAAGAGGTGAACAGTTTTCGATTTAGGGCTTGAATTCAGTAAGTATATCCTAAGTTAGAACCCACTTTTACTCCATTTCATTTGGTCATTTTTATTCTAGTCAAGCCAAATGTAATAGTTTGAATATGAATTCTATTCTTATCTTTACTTCTATATAGTTAAGAGATATGATTTGCTAAACATACAAGTATAGATCTTAATAGATTCTCCAAAAATAGATTCTCCCTAAAGTTACCTGAAGAAAAATAGCCATTAGAGAAGTTGAAAAAAATTAAGTTAGATGTCATAGGTACTCAGTTGGCACATGCTGAACGGAAAGGAAGAGAGGAATTCGAAGGAATAAGTAACAAGGACTAGATCACTGCACGCATTCTTCAGTTGTTTTATCTAATTAGAGGGCTACCTATGATTGTAGAAACTAGAGCATAATTTCCCAAACAGTAATTCCAAGTTCATATCAAGGTCTTCTTATTTATCTCCAGCAACAAATAGGTCTCACTGAAAGTTTCAAGGTAGTTAAAAACTTAAATTCAACGAATAATAATTTTTAGTAGGGATAAACTTTGAGGCACAGTAAGTTGCTTCTCTTCGATTGCCTTTTTTTTGTTGTTATTTTTTTTTATGATTACTCATTGGAATCACATTGTAGTTTGAATCTGAATGTTTTACGTATTGCAAAATTGGTTTCACTTGGATCGGATTCTTGATTATTTGGACTATCTAATAATGTGTTGGATGGATCTTTACAGGTGAAAGTATTTGTGCAACCTCATTACCTTGAAAACTTTGTTCAGGCATCATTCAATGCATTAACTGAAGAAAAAGTTAGAGGTTGGTGTTCATTTATGTTTTGTTTTACGGCATCACTCAAACTGATGATAATGAAATTAATGACTTTTTTTTAATCCTTTCCGAAAAAGATCAGCATTCAGCATAGTTACTGTTGCGAGATCAAATGGATAAGAGTTTGATATCAAACAACTCTGCAACTCAAGAGGAGTACATTAGAGGTATTTTAAACTTTCTTGATTTCGCATTTGCAAATTCGTCAGAAAATGGAAAAATTTTATGCCCTTGCACTAAATGTGTCAATTGCAAGAAGCGCTCTCGTATGGATGTTCTTCTTGTTTCTACCATTGATCCTGCCAAAGACCCTGTTAGATCAGGAGTCTCGCCGATTTTAGAGAGGCCAGAGGGAAACATAAACGGCGCGGTTACTAGTCTTATTGAGAAAAAGTTGAAAAGGAGAGCGAGGAGGGCAGTAGCTAAAATATCTGGACAAAGAAGTTCGATGGAGGAATGAGGGAAACTCCGAAATCTGAGAGAAGAAATATTCATGGGATTGATGTTAGATGCAAAGTGGTAGATTTTGGAAATGCTTGTTGGGCTGATAAGCCATTTGCGGAAGAAATTCAGACAAGACAGTACAGAGCTCCTGAAGTTATACTGCAAGCTGGTTATTTGTTCTCTGTCGACATGTGGTCTTTCGCTTGTATTGCTTTTGAGCTCGCAACTGGTGATATGTTATTTACTCCCAAGGTCGGACAAGGTTTTAGCGAAGATGAGGTATGATCATTCGTTCATATACTATTGTTGTTTAAATTATTTTTGAGTAAACAATCCTTTTGATTCTTGAATGTGTCAAACGCTACCGCTATAGTCCTCGAATTAACCAAAATTTCAAAACCATTCTCGAACATTCTTTGGTTATTCTCATGCTAGTTAAGGATATACATCAGTTATGATTACCTCAGATAGCATGTTAGAATAACCAATCTTTGCATTGTGCCGGTTTCAGGATCACCTTGCTCTGATGATGGAACTCCTTGGAAAGATGCCCCGAAAGGTCCGTATTTTGAATTGTTCTGTGATATGCTATATAGTATGAAGTGTTGTTAAATAGTGGCTATAATAATTTGAAGAAATCGCTATTTTTTGTGATCCGTGATTAACAAAAGTGAAACAAACTTTGACAAATCTTATACTTGCGCATGTTGCAGGTTGCGACTGCAGGAGCGAAATCTAAGGATTTCTTCGACAGACACGGTGATCTGAAAAGGATTCGAAGGCTAAAATTTTGGCCACTGAACAAACTATTGATCGAAAGATACACGTTTTCAGAGAGTGACGCTCATGAGTTTTCGGAGTTTCTTTTACCTCTTCTTGATTTTGTGCCCGAGAAGGGACCAACTGCGCAGCAGTGCCTACAACACCCGTGGCTCGCCGGAAAGGACTCAGTTCCTAGTGAAATGAGAAATGAAACCAGTGTTGAAAAAGTGGATGTTGGAATAAGCAACCTTAAAATGTTGAAATAAGCAACCTTAAGAAACCAGTGTTGAAATGAGAAAAAATCTTTTTGGGTTTTAAGTGAAGAAAAGGAAAAGAGTTTCTCGAGTTTCTCTTGATAAAAAAACATTGCTACAAGCACATAGATATGTGCTTTTCAACAACACTAATGTTGACCCCTTTCAAAGGTAAAAATGTTTTTGTTTTATACTCTTTTTGAAGTTTAATGTCTCTAATTTTAGTTTGGTATTTTTCTTAGAGAACACATTGACTTTATCAAGAGACGTAATCGAAATCGTCGGCTATCACAAATGTGATTCTGCTAATCATTTTATGGCATATCCATGGTTATTACCGCGCTTGCTGCAGATTCCATTTTGCGTGGTTGTTGGATGGATGATTGGATGCCCTATGGACTTAAATTTTCTGCCATTTGAAACAACTTCTCTTTTCATGTCAGTTATCATAGTTGCCTTCATGTTGCAAGTAAGTCGATTTCTGAGCTAAGTTCCTTCTCCTTAATTTGCTAAGTATACTAAAAATAAAATTGTAATTTTTTTTTAATCTTTACTTGAACTTTGTTTCAAAATGCAGAATGGAACTTCAAACTACTTCAAAGGAATAGTGCTCATTCTTTGCTATTTGATAGTTTCTGCAAGTTATTTTGAACATATTGATCCTATGTCAGTTGGTGAGTTATTGATCCTATGGCAGTAAGTTTTAATTGTATGTGAGAGAATACACGTTGATCGTCATTCTTGTTACTTTCTGGGAAGGTTTAAGGTTTGAAGAAATTGTGGGAGCCAAAGGAGTGCTTTCTTGATCCCTTCCTTTATCGCACCCTTCACTCACCCCGACCTCGTTTCTCTCCTCCTCGTTAATCCCTTCCTTTATCGCACCCTTCTCTCTTCTCAACCCCTATGGCAAGTAAGTCTCCAACATCATCAATCTTCCCTTTTCCCTTCATTCTCCTATTACTAATCAATTCTTCTTCTCCTTGTAATAATCAGTTACTCAATTTTCGTGAGTTGAATAATACTGGAAATCGCCTCATAGCTGCTCTTTCTCTGGTATCAATTTTCATTCAATTTATGTGAAATTTGATGCTGTTTTGGTATGGAGTTTGATTTTTTCTTCTTGTAGCCTAGATATAGTCATGTGAAGGAGATTAACCTTGAATTTGCTAGAGACATTGAAGACACACATCTCATACTTATTAAACAAAAGGTAATCATACTTGACAATGTAGAAATGTAGAATGTTGATTGTATGTGAGAGATTTTTTTGTTGTGTGTTACCAAAACTAATTCATTGAAGGTTATCTTGTTGGCCAAAGGAGTGCTTTCTTGAATTTACCTTGCAATTTATTTGTTCTATATTGAAGTTATGATACCTTGCAATTTATTTGTTCTATATTGAAGTTATGATAACAATTTTGGACTATACTCGAAACATCTTGTGTTGATTAATTTGAACTAATTCATTTTGATTTGATAACATCTCATTGGTTGCAGGTATTTGAAGTACCTGAAAAAGAAGTATTTGAAAAAGCATTATGTCAATAGCTTGAATTTGAATATAAACAGAGTTGTATCCTTCTGTAGAAGGTGTGGGATATTGTTATGCATAGTTTATTTAGTTTTGTTTGCATATTGATCATTATTTATTTATTATTTCAGGAAAAATTTAGATGCAGATACATGGAAGTGAAGATAGCAGGACTTTCAAAGTTATGGATACATCAACATACAAATATAAAAAAAAGGATTTTTATTTTATTTTATGTGAAAATTCAAATATAGAAAATAATAATATGGAGTTGGATATATACTAAGATGTTAAGGATATGATTTATTTTGTAATTAGTTTTTATCAATATAATGTGAAACCAATCTTTCTATATTGAACTATTTGAATTTATTTAATAAAAAATGGTATAATAGTTTAATTTTAGTTATTTAGCTTTGTCATGGTTCAAAATGTAATGAAAAATATTTTAAATGAGTAACTTTTATTTAAATAGTAATATTTTTCAATTATATTAAAAATTGAATTTATAAATTTATTATATTTTTATATAATAGATTATATTATTTAAAGTTCTAGTGACAGCAAAAAGAAAACAATCCGTAGCTAGAGTTTCTATTATTTGTAATACTAGCATAGTATATAGTGACACTGTAGGAAAAAACTTAACCGTAGCTAAAAGTTATTGTGACATTCAATTTGGTGTCACACTACACCCCCTTAAAGTTGACGCCAAGTGTGGGTGTCACTCAAAGTCCAATAGACATTTACCTACAGATTATTGACTTTTAGTGACACTTTTTGAGTGTCACCGAAAGTCAATTTTCTTGTAGTGCCACCATCTTGTTTTCAGATATTTTAGGTGTCAAGGGAGTAATTTTAATATAGTTAAAAATAAGTAATACATGTATTTGTATGTGGTGGATTATTTGTTTCGAAGATATCATTTTCTTATTACGAGAATTTCAATTTGAATGACACATAACTCATAGTAATAGCTATAGGTAGCTCTTTAATTTTTTGTGATGTTATTATCATAAAACTAAACTATATGCAAAATCAATCAACTAAGAAATATTGGAGGATTTATTAATCAAATAAAATTTTATTTCACCGTAACAATAAATATACATTGAGATGCAATTTTGTATTATCATCTTTTTATTCTCTGTACATGTATCACATTATCTAAGTAGTTAACACAGGCGGTAATAAACTGTTGGTTAACTTTGGAGGATGATCTCCTGAACAATTGCACCAAGTCTCAACACATTTGCAACCAAGATTTGGATAACGACTTTCACAAGTTTCATCACGGTGACAGTGAAGTGAGACAATAGGACCTCTTGCGTTTGATATCTTACACATATCTACATGCATATAAACATTAAATGATCATCAATTCATCATTAAAAATTATATCATATTTTATTGTGATATTTGCTAATTGATACATTCATCTAAAATTTGAAAGAGATTGAGATTAGAGGAGTATGATTTATGACCTGATGCAATGATAATGAAAATCAGTAAGATTGCAAATTTCACAGCTGAATATTTTTGGGTATCCATATTCACAATGGAAGATAGCTTGTAGTTAGAATTTGTATCTGTAGATACTCTAGAGATAATACCATTCTTTATTTATAATAGATTGTATAAAGTACTTTTAAAAATGTACCGAATAAACTATTATATAAATTATATATTAAAAATAGTATAAAAGAGATTTTATTAGTTTTAGAATTTAAATATAATTAAATTAATAGTTAGTACATAATTCAAGTCTACATGTTTGAATTATATTGTATATAATAATCAATCCTTTTCACGTATTTAATTATTGAAATTATAATATAACAAAAAAATAAATTATGTTCAAATTGATAATTAAATTACTTAAAGTATACATTTTACAAATAGTTTTATCAATACCTAAAGTATACATTTTACAAATAGTTTTATCATTACTTAAAGTATACATTTTACAAATAGTTTTATGTTTTTTTTTTTTACCAAATGACACTTTTTAACAAATAAATAACATATTTTGTTTGTAATAAATACATGAGGCCTGTTTGATTTAGTTATAAAAAACAATTTTTTTAATTTTTAAAAACTCAAAAAAACAAAAAAACTTGTTTTATAATACAATTTTATAAAATATTTTTCAAAACTGTTTTATATTTTTCTTAATTTTAAAAACATAAAAAACAAAACATTTCTTAGGTGTTTTTATTTATAATTCTAAATTTTAATTACACATTACAACCAAAAGTGTTGTTTTATTTTTACATTTTTATTATTTTTACTTATATGACGAGTGAAAGTATATATATATATATATATATATATATATATATATATATATATATATATATATATATTTTGGATGATTTGTTTTCATTAAAACCTATATTGATTATAATGTAGTAATATAATTAATAATATTAAAATAAAAGTATAATTTCAATAATAAAATGATTTTCGTTTAATTAAGATATATATGTTGTCGATATTAAACAACTTACACGGCAATCAATATTTTAAAACCTGAATTGATGATCAACCCAATGAGATACCAGATTACTAGTTTATGTTCAAAGTAATTCCTTGTGTCGAAGCAGGTTGCTCGACAGAGACAAGGGAGTATCAAAAAGATTTATTTGTGTGGGAATAGTTTGTTACACACAGATTTGTTTTAGATCTAGATAGATTTAATTTAGATTTAATTTAGATTTAAAATAGATTAGATTTGATTTAGTTCCAAAATAAGTATTTTGGGCTTTTATAGTTTAGGGCTTTGGCTTAGGGATAAAGCTAACCTAAATCTATAAATAGGAATTAAACCTCAACATTTTGTAATCAAGTCAATTGAATTGTATTCACAGAATTTGTAGTTGCAAGTGAATAACAAAGTTTTCCACAGTTTGTGGGCGGAGAGTTACTCTGCAGAAACCTTAATCTCTTTTCTTCTTTAAAATTCCTTTCTTATTTTCATCGTTATTGTGTGAGTGAATAAAATCTCATGCATCAAGATTGATAGAAATTCATCATAGATATTTGTGGATTTCCAACATCTGGTATCAAGAGCTTCGGTTTATCGATCAAGGGAGGAAGAAGAAAATCATGATGGTGGTGAATTATAGGAATGGAAATTATCCAGCAAGTCTACCAATTCTGAAAGTAGATAACTATGAGAATTGGTGCAAACAGATGAAAGTTCTATTCAAGTGTCAAGGTCTTTGAGATCTTGTAAAGGATGGAATAGAAGAGCTTGAAGAAGACGCTTCAGAAGAAGAAATAGAAGAAGACGAAGAATTAAGGAAAAAAAGTTATAAAACACTCTTTATAATCCATCAATGTCTGAGTCTAGATAACTTCAAAAAAGTTAGTGATTTAGAATCTGCAAAAGAAGCTTGGGAGATTCTTGAAAAATCTTTTGGAGGCGCTGAGAAGGTGAAAGAGGCGAGGTTACAAACTCACAAAAGAACGTATGAACTGCTTCAGATGGAAGATAGTGAAAGCATAACTGATTTCTAGCTTCACTAGGATTACGAAACTAGTGAATCAAATCAAGATATGTGGAGAAACGTTAACAACAAGAGATGTTGTTTCAAAGATCTTGAGGCCTTTGGCCCCTAAGTTCGACCACGTGGTTGTAGCCATAGAAGAGTCAAAGGATTTGTCAAAATTGACAAAGGAAGAACTTCAAGGGACGTTTGAATCTCATGAACAACGAATGGCTGAAAGAGCAGCAAGCAAGTCGAAGAGTGATGTGGCTTTCCAGGCTCAGTCAGCAAACAAAGGCAAAGGAAGTTGGAATGGAAATAAAGGTAGAGGTGGCTACAACAATTCGACTGGTCGGAGTCAGCAAGAAGGAAACTGGTCGAATAAAAAAATCCTCATACCAAAGCAACCAAAGATGTGGTGCTGCAGGTAGAGGAAGATGTGGTGGTCGAAAACCTGACAAGAGTCACATTCAGTGTTTCAATTGTCAAAAGTATGGTCACTATTCTACAAAGTGTCCAGAAAAGAATAAGGACCAAGAAAGTGATGCAAAGCTTGCAAAGCAAGAAGAAGAAGAAGAAGAAGAGATGATGTTGATGGTCCCAACAAAAGATGAAGATAAATTCAAGGACCAATGGTACTTGGATTCAGGATGCTCATCACACATGTCTGGAAGGAAAGATTAGTTTATCAACATAAAGCTCTCAATGAAGAACATGGTGAAATTCGTAAATGACAATACTCTAGCAGCTGAAGGTATTGGAGACGTTCTAATTATGAGGAAAGATGGCAAGAGGTCAGTAATTTCCAATGTGTTGTACATACCAGGCATGAAGAGCAACTTGCTCAGCATTGGGCAGTTGGTCAAAAAGAACTACAAAGTGTCGATCAAAGACAAGATGATGAGAGTCGTCGACGCAAGTGGAAGGTTAATCTTGAACGCTCCTATGTCTCAAAATAGAACCTTCAAGATCGAACTCGATGTGATGGAGCACAAGTGCCTTTCGACTGCAGCTAGTAGAGATGAATGGATGTGGCACTATCGACTAGGTGATCTGAACTTCAAAGACATCAAAGACTTGAAAAGAAAGAATATGGTTACAGGACTGCCAGAAATTGACATTCCACATGAGGTATGTGAGGAATGTGTGCAGGCGAAGCAACACAAGAATAGCTTCAGCAAGGATGCAGGATGCAAGTCGAAGGCTATTCTCGAAATCATATACTCTGATGTATGTGGTCCTACTTAAAGTATACATTTTACAAATAGTTTTCTGATTTTTATTTTACCAAGTGGCACTTTTTAACAAATAAATTACGTATTTTTCCTATAATAAATACATGAGGCATGTTTGATTTAGTTTTAAAAAACTGTTTTTTAATGTTTAAAAACTCAAAAATATAAAAAACAGAATAAAAAACAGTTTTGTAAAATACTTTTATAAAATATGTTTTATAAAAATATTTTTAAAAAGTTTTTTAATGAAGAGAAAAAAATTGTTTGATAATATCAATTTCAAAAACTGTTTGGAAAATAGAAAAAAAAATTCATTCGGAAAACTAATTCTTATTTTGTAATTGGACCTTAATTTTTATATTGATGAAAACTGTTTTAGAGATGAAAACAAAAAAAAAATTATTTTGTAATTGGATCTTAGTTTTTATATTAATTAATTAAAGGTGAACTTTTTGAATTATAATTATTGATTAAATGTGAATTACTAATAGTTAAATACAAAAAAAATATAAATTTAATGATAAAATTTTTTATACTTATATATAATTTATTTATTTTCGAGTCAAGTTTATAACTTGTTCACATAAAATACAATTTATATTTATAAAGTTTATAACTTATTTACATATAAAATTTTATATAATACATTCTGCAAAAATTGAAACCCCATCTTATTATCGTAAAACTAAACTATATGCAAAATCAATCAACTAAGAAATATTGGAGAATTTATTAATCAAATACATAAATTTTATTTTACACTGTAACAATATATATACATTGAGATGCAATTATGTATTATCATCTTTTTATTCTTTGTACATGCACCACATTATCTAAGTAAAGTGTTGGTTAACTTTGGAGGATCTCCTAGACAATTGCACCAAGTAATTTGAACACATTTGCAACCAAGATTTGGGTGACGACTTTCACAAGTTTCATCACGGTGACAGTGAAGTGAGACAATAGAACCTCTTGCATCTGATATATATCTTACACATATCTACATGCATACAAAATAGGGGCGGAGCTATAGCCCAGCGAACCCGGGCACGCGCCCGGGCTCAACCTCTCCTTTCGTTGTATACTCCTCACCTAATAGTTGATTTTTTAAACAAAACTAGGGATAAAATTAGTAATTTTTAGACAAAATTATATTAAAAAAAGGTATAAATTTTTTGGACAAAATTAAGGGCAAAATTTTTAAATAAAATTAAGGATAAAATTAGTAGAAACAGAGTGTAAAATTAGTAAAAACAAGGTATAAATTTTTTGCCTAGACTCCCTAAAATTTTTGGCTCCGCCACTGCATATTAACATTACATGATCATCAATTCATCATTAAAAATTATATCATATTTTATTGTGATATTTGCTAATTGATACATTCATCTAAAATTTGAAAAATACTAAGAGTAGAGGAGTATGATTTTTGACCTAATGCAATGATAACGAAAATTAGTAAGATTGCAAATTTTACAGCTGAATATTTCTGGGTATTCATATTCACAATGGAAGATAGCTTGTAGTTAGAACTTCTATCTATAGATACTCTAGAGATAATACCATGCTTGATTTATAAAAGAGATTTTATTAGTTTTAGAATTTAAAATAATCAATCATTTTCACGTATTTAATTATTGAAAATATAATATAATAAAAAAATTATGTTCAAATTGATAATTAAATTACTTAAAGTATACATTTTGCAAATAGTTTTATGATTACTTAGAGTATACATTTTACAAATATTTTTATGATCTTTTTTTACCAAATAGCACTTTTTAACAAATAAATAACACATTTTGCCTATAATAAATACATGGGGCCTGTTTGATTTAGTTTTAAAAAACAGTATTTCAATTTTGAAAAACTCAAAAAGAAAAAACTTGTTTTATAATACAATTTATAAAAGTATTTTTCAAAACTGTTTTCTATTTTTTAATTTTTAAAACATAAAAAGCAATACAATTCATAGGTGTTTTTATTTTTAATTCAAAAGTGCTGTTTTTTTTAACATTTTTATTATTCATACTTATATGATACTTATATGATGAGTGAAACAAGTTTATATATATATATATATATATATATATATATATATATATATATATATATATATATATATATATATATAGGGGACGACTCAAGTGAGAACACTTGGTTATTATGAGAAATGAGAACAATGAATTACGACCATTAAATTTTGATTTTGTTGATTTTAATGGTCTGGATTGGTTTCTCTTTCTAGGATCCTTAATATTTATTTAAAATCAAAATCAATCCAGTTCATTAAAATCAACAAAATCAAAATTTAATGGTTGTGATTCATTGTTCTCATTCTCATAATAACCAAGTGTTCTCACTTGAGTCGTCCCCATATATATATATATATATATATATATATATATATATATATATATATATATATATATATATATATATATATATATATATATATATATATATTGAATGATTTGTTTTCAATAAAACCTATAGTGATTATAATGTAGTAATATAATTAATAATATTAAAATAGAAGTATAATTTCAATAAGAAATTGATTTTTGTTTAATATATATATATATATATATATATATATATATATATATATTGAAATTATACTTCTATTTTAATATTATTAATTATATTACTACATTATAATCACTATAGGTTTTATTGAAAACAAATCATTCAATATATATATATATATATATATATATATATATATATATATATATATATATATATGAATTTGAGACTTTCTATATCTCTTATTCTTAGGGAATTGATTCAATACTAGGGATTGAGAAAGAGTACTTGAATGGTTGTGATTATATTGAAGGATAGAAAAACACTTAGAAAGGGGGGGGGGGGGGGGTTTGAATAAGTGTAGTCTAAAAACTTGAACGATAAAAACAATTTGCACAGTTATTTTTATCCTGGTTCGTTGTTAACTAAACTACTCCAGTCCACCCCCACGGAGTGATTTACCTCACCTGAGGATTTAATCCACTAATCGCAACAGATTACAATGGTTTTCCACTTAGCCCACAACTAAGTCTTCTAGAGTATCCTGATCACAACCTGATCACTCTAGGAACAAATGCTTAGACACAAGCTAAGACTTTCTTAGAGTATCCTGACCACCACGTGATCACTCTAATTACAACTGCTTAGACACAAGCTAAGACTTCCTAGAGTATCCTGATCAACACTTGATCACTCTAGTTACTTACAAATTAATGTAATCAATTCTAAGAGTATTACAAATGCTTCTGAAAAGCTATAATCACAACAGTGATATTTCTCTTAACGTTTAAGCTTAATCTCACTAATATATTACAACAGCAATGTAGTGAGCTTTGATGAAGATGAAGTTTGAGAGCTTTGATTTAAACAGCGTTTCAGCAAGTTAATTATCAGCAGATTCGGTAACATTGCTTCTCATCAGAACTTCATATTTATAGGCATTTGAGAAGATGACCGTTGGGAGCATTTAATGCTTTGCGTATTCCGTACAACATTGCATTTAATGTTTCACGCTTTTATCAACTACCTCGAGCCTTGTTCACGCCGTGTCTACTGACGTTGCCTTTAATAGCTTCTAGTGTTCCTTTTGTCAGTCAGCGTAGCCTGCCACCTGTACTTTCTTCTGATCTGATGTTTATGTATACAACGTTTGAAAATCATCAGAGTCAAACAGCTTGGTGCATAGCATCTTCTTGTCTTCTGACCTTGAAGTGCTTCTGAGCGTGATACCATGAGAACTTCAGTGCTTCTGTGTCATACCCCAAAAATTTGCCCTCACATATTTTCATATGTCATTTTATTTCAAATAATTGACATAGCCCAGTCGGTAAGGATTTGAGTATACAAGAGTGCGAGGTCCCGAGTTCAAATCCTACTTCTAACTTTTTCTTTTATTTGCTTTCTAACTTTAGTTTTAATTTTTATTTCCACTTATTATTAAAAATCACAAAAATAAGTTTTTTTATTATTGAAAGTATTATTTTCGTTTTCCATTTTAGGAGTATTTTTAAAATATTATTTTTTCATTTAAATGTTGATTTTATGCATTTTATAGCTCAAAAAAAATCTAAAATAAAAAATATTAATTTTGGATACCAAAATCAATGTAAATAAAATTTGTATTAATTATTTTAATGTAAATATATTTTCCTTTTTTGTTAGACCTAATTTGTTAATATAAAAAAGAACACATCTCACGTACAGGAGGGAATTTTTTTGGCTGCAAGAAGACCTGAGGCAGAGAAGAAAAAAACCGTGACGCAGGAGGAGAGAAGAAAAAATTGCAGGCCGATTGAGATTACTCCAAGCCTCCAAATCGAATCCTCATGGCCTTTTGGACGTGAACAATTCTTTACCATCGACCAAACTGCCCGCAGCATATCGCGATGTTCATGTTTTACGTCAAAAAAAAATCTTCGAATCCGAAACCATTCAGAAACGCATCTCTAATCGTGTCTAAGGGTGTAATTGTATTCGTAGCATTGTTGGCAAGGTGTCTGGGCTATTTAATTTGAATTTATTTGCAGGTTGAAGGAACCACCGTTGCTGGGGTTCCTAAGCTCTGATTTGAATTTATTTGACGAGAGATAAAAAATATACAAAATTAAAAATATATTTAATTTGCTGCCCGCGACGATCAATCTATCGATCTGAGTAACCAGCAATGCCCATTAATCTGTTAGCTATACTGATCAAATCTATTGATCACTGCATCTAACGGTGACATATCAAATCAGGGTTGTACGCCCAAAACACTTAAAACACATCAAACCACAAACTATGGATTTTCATCCCTTCCAATCAGGCAACTTAAAATGCCTTTCAAATTACAAACTCAAAACTACGATAGGCCATTCAAAAAGCCTCAAACACTTTCATAATCAATTCAAAGGCGTACAACCTTGTGCCCGAACTACGTTGACTCTGATTCTCCCTAAGGAGATACGTAGGCACTTGGATAACCAAGGCGAGTCCCCCTCCTTAAAATCTCAATTTTTCCCCTATTCAATTCTTTAGCCATTAAATCCTAATATTTTAGCCATAAACCTTTACCTTAGATTCAAAGCCAATAGGAAAGGGTTGAGGGTGCCTAACACCTTCCCTCAACCTGATTATAATAACTTACCCCGAATCTCTAAACTGCGTAGGGTTTCCTATTCGCCCTTCAGAATAGGTGGCGACTCTAAAAGCTAAATTTTTAGGGCAGGTTGCTACAGCTGGCGACTCTGCTGGGGATAGTGATAACAAAACTGTAAATTATTATGCTCCTTTAGGTTTTGGCAAGGTTTAGGTTTTGGCGAATCATTTAGGTTTTTGGCGAATTTTTAGGGTTTGGCTAATTTGCCAAGATTAGGGTTTATGGTTTTTTTATAAATATTTAAATTGTATTTATTTATTTATTTATTTATTTATCTGCAATTTTATTTATTCACTACGATTTATTTATTTACCGCAATTCAATTAAATATTTATATATTTGAATGTGTTGTTTTATCGCTTTCTGGGATATATAAATTGCGTTAAACCTAAGCGTGGGGATTATAATAATGACCAGAGGGGAAATACATCGCCTACGAGTCTTATTATAATTCCACTCAGAGTGGGTTGAATATCCGGAAAGGTCTGATACGAGGCTTGACCTTGTTGAGGGCTGGACTTGGTATTTGGCTGATCTCTCTGGGAACCAACCCCTAAAATTCGAACCTCATGGATTAATGAGTTGTTCCAAAATCCAAAGAGACAAAAAGTCTCGGCGGCTACGAACGATCCCATGAGACCTTCTAGAACATTCCTATGGGAAGGGTAGGCACCCTAAGCCGTTACGTCGAACCTATGAACCTAGGGCTTATGTGCTTACGTGTTTATTATATATGCAATTTATATACTGCGGATGCCTTGCATTTTAATTTTTGCAGGTACTACTACGCGTTCCCTGGCCTGCAGGGACCCCATTTCTAAGACCATGTCCTTACCACGAAGGACATCTGCATTTATGCACGTTGATTGGCCTCCCGATGGCCATGAGACTTAGTGACTGTCATGAACAGTCACTCCGCGCCCGCATCTACGCACCCCCTAACCTGTGGGGAGTTTCCTTTTATATCTTTGTACTCTTACAACTGTGTGTCCTTTCCACGAAGGACATCTTCGTTTACGCACGTCGATTGGCCTCTCGATGACCATGCGATCTAGTGACTGTCTTTAACGGTCACTTCGTGCCTACATCTACGAGTTCCCTAGCCTGTAGGGATTATATTTCTTCATACGAAGGACATCCTCATTAGCATACATCAATTGGCCTCTCGATGGCCATGCGATTCAGTGACTGTCTTGAACGGTCTCCTCGTGCTTATTCCCACGCACCCTCTAACTTGTAGGGTTTGGATTTCCATCTATACGTATTTCATCCCTAGCCTGTAGGGATTTCACTTCATCCGATATCGTCCTTATATAGGTTGTGTTCCGCATAGAGAACCTTCCCACTAAGGACAACTTCATTAGTACACGTTGATTGGCCTCTCGATGGCCATGAGACTTGGTGACTGTCTTGAACGGTCACCAGCCGCTACCTTCTGCATATTCCCTAATCTAAGGGATTTCCATTGGCGTGTCGTAACATCTATAATACAAGGAGTTTCTCGCATACGCATGCATTTGCATTTTCATGTATTCATACATTTACATTCGCATCTTCGCCCACACTAGCCAATTTCCCGAGATTCGTGGAGAAAAACTAAAGAGGAGAAAGAAGGAGGATAAACAATTAAGAATGATCTTAAGGAAAAGAGGACGCCTTTCACCATGCCAGCCACATGTCCACACCTTGTCGTAACAGGATTGTGAATGCAACAAAGGTTATTATTGAGCAAGGATTAGTTCAACAACGAAGTTCCCTCATAGATACACTCAAGGGGTATCTAGTCATAAGGGGGTTCATCTACGAACATAGCAAACTTACAAGGACGCTCTACGATAACCTGGGGGCAAGGATTAATCCAACTGGGGCAATACCCCGAACAAAAATGCGTGACTACGATGGAGGGAATGCGACATATGCTAACTCCATACCAAGGGGCAAAAAGGCCACAGGTTTTTCTATCAATCTACAAACTTTGAAGGTTGCAAATGGTGTGGTGCTATCCTTAGAAAAAAGCAAAAGAGGTTCGGTCAAAGGAAACTCATGAAGTTCCGATACGACGAAAACCCACCGCTAACAATTCATTCCCGATAGGTTTGACATGTCCAAGGAGGACTCGAGGTTACCCTCACTTCTACAAAGTCTAAAGAACTAAGGAGTGAAACAAGGTCGGTGGATCTACAAAGGAGATTATCCCTAGGATCAATAGGTGTTTACCATGCTCACAATTTCAACCCTACGATCGCTAAGTGTTACTCAAAAAGTTGTACCTTCGGATTAGCAATTCTAATGGGATGACCATGCGGGTTTTGGAGTCAATTCATTCGCTCACTACTACGACTTTCCAGTCGCACACCTCTATTTTTAGGATTATTAACAAACTTGAGGGAGGATGAAGAATACAAATAACTGAGTCCAGCTAAACATATGCTTTCAAGGTAAGACCGAGCCGAGGATGTACAGGCATTGTTTCAATTCCCAAACAGTGGAGATATAAGGATGTTAATCCCTCGTTACCCCCTCGAGCCAGGAGTTGGAGTTTGTTTATACTTTTCAAAAAAACCTTGATTTTAACCAGGGGCAGGGTAGATTTCAATTAATCCAATGGTGTATTTTGGTTGCCAAGAGAATCAGTCTATCCAAGTAGGGATTCAAGCAAGGAGAAAAGCAAAGGTTCAAGCACATCTTCTTCCTCGTGTTCATCCAAGAATGAGGAAGTAATGGAGATGACATTCACAACAATCTTCTTCCTCATTACATCATTCAAGATCGAGGAAGTATCAAAGGTGAAGCTTGCTAATCAAGTCAACATGGCAATCACAACATTTGATATCCAAGGAGCATTCAAAAGAAATAGGAGAAAAAACGCCCGCTAAGTCAAAATGAAAAATTTCATGAAAGAAAAACAAAAAAACGACTTAGGCAAAAATTAGGGCATCCCGATGGATCAAATTCAAAGGAATTGACTCATGCAAAAATAAGGGATAAAAAAAAACACAAAGGCGAAATGCAAAGGATAATTTTGTGACTGCTAAATCATCAAAGCTTCACATCAATGTTTGGATCTTTACAACACTTTCATCAATGCTTGGATTTCTACTATGGCTTCTGCTCAACATAACAACTCAAAACTGATTCTCTTGCAAACAAAACGCATTCATTAGATTAGGCGAATTTTTAGGATCTGGAGAACATCAAGGAGAAAGGGGTGGGATAAATAAACTTTTGAGCCTTATATCCATTGTTTCTTAAAACATGAACCAGGCCAAGTTACAACATTTAAAAGTCCTAATTGAGGCAAGGTTAACTATGAAAGCATATTACGCAGGATTTGTTATACTGACTCCTAAGTTTGTTAAAAACTATTTCTAAACCATTGTGCTTCTTCAAGCATTCATTTCTAAATCATCCTGTCCTAATTCATAACCGACTTCGATTTCAAAACTTGCATACATATTTCATTGGAGTTACTTCTCAAATGATACAACGTCATCTACAAGTATACACTTAGCATCGAGGAGACCTCAAAATTGGTTTAATCAAAGGCGATCTTTCTAATAAAGACTCTGGAATGGGGGGAATCACATCTAGGGGGTTCCCCTTAACAGGGGCAAAAACTCGAGGATCGCAGGGGCATACGAGCAAAAATCCTATTAACTGGGGGCATTCTTCCTAAGGTTCAATCGACCTGGGGCACATCTCGAAGCAACAGCAATCAGGGGCATGTCAAATATGGGAAGAATTCAAATTCAAAGGATAGAACACCATGGTTAATCCTCCATATCCTGGAGATCAAGAGCATACCCTGCAATCTAAAACGTCGAAGCATATGACAAGGTTATTGCTCAGGGCACTTCCTTCATGGCTTGGAGATCATAGGCATCTTTTGCCACTAAACATTGGGGCATTGGATATCAAATCCATAAAGTAAACAATTCAAAAGGTTAAAGGCGTGGAGTAATTCAAAGGGGCAAATTGGGGCAAGACGCACAACAAAAGAAAAAAAGGTGTTCCCACACTTTACAAATCTTTCTCCTAACTACGATCTTCAAATGCAAAAACAAGGATCGGGGAATCGCGCTAGCATCACACCCCATCTTATCAAACAAACCTGCAACTCCAGCAAGCTATATAGGCTTTGGTTATCAACAACCTATCATCGGAGTATCATGCAAATACATATCATGCATATCATGCACTGGTTAATACATTGCACCATACCTTTTAGGTAGTCTTCTTTAAGATAAATTTCTATCCATTTTAAGAACCTCTTCAGGTAGTCTTCGTCAAGACAAATTTTCATATCCATTCCAGAAACCTTTTCAGGTAGTCTTATAGAAGACATTATTTCGCTCCACTCATTACATGCATGAGCATAAGCATTATCCCATACATCAAAACATCTGAGTCATTACCCTGGTGCTACACCACATTGTCCACCTGCTTTCCGGTAACCTTACCGATGCCAGTAACCTTACTGAGATTTATTTTCTAATCACCTGATTGATGTTTTCCGGTAACCTCACCGATGATAGCAACCTTGCTGTTCATTTCACGCATCAGCATACATACATACGCATTAGCATACGCATATCATCCGGGGCATTCACATACTACATATCACAAAAAGCCCAATTTTTATCCAAGTCATTACAAAGTCCAGTTCTCGTCCTGGCAAATCATCACAAAGTCCAGTTCTCGTCCTGGCAAATCATTACAAAGTCCAGTTCTCGTCCTGGAAAACCATCAAATCCAATTCTCGTTTGGTAGTTAGTTCCCGTCTGACTGTTACATCAAAATTCAAATCATACTACAAAAGCATAGTCTCCAACCCTCGTGTTGTGATAGGTGTATTTCCCGACCCACGTGTCGTGAGTTTCCAACCCTCGTGTTGTGAAAGGTGTATTTTCCCCGACCCTCGAGTCGTGAGTCTCCAAACAGGTGAATCTTTTTTTCATGCAGGTAAGTTTGCTAGAACTATAGCAAATGATTACTCTTATGCAGGTACGCTTGTCAGAACCATGGCAGGTAATTCCTTTGGTGCAGGTGAAATTTGTCCGAACCAGGGCAAATGATCCAAATGGTGCAGGTAAATTTTGCGATAACCCTCGCAAATAACCCTATTGGTGCAGGTAAATTTTGCGATAACCCTCGCAAATAACCCTACTTGTGCAGGTAAATTTTGCGATAACCCTCGCAAATAACCCTATTGGTGCAGGTAAATTTTGCGATAACCCTCGCAAATGACCCTATTGGTGCAGGTAAATTTTGCGATAACCCTCGCAAATAACCCTATTGGCGCAGGTAAATTTTGCGATAACCCTCGCAAATAACCCTATTGGTGCAGGTAAATTTTGCGATAACCCTCGCAAATAACCCTACTGGTGCAGGTAAATTTTGCGATAACCCTCGCAAATAACCCTACTGGTGCAGGTAAATTTTGCGATAACCCTCGCAAATAACCCTATTGGTGCAGGTAAATTTTGCGATAACCCTCGCAAATAACCCTATTGGTGCAGGTAAATTTTGCGATAACCCTCGCAAATAACCCTATTGGTGCAGGTAAATTTTGCGATAACCCTCGCAAATAACCCTATTGGTGCAGGTAAATTTTGCGATAACCCTCGCAAATAACCCTATTGGCGCAGGTAAATTTTGCGATAACCCTCGCAAATAACCCTACTGGTGCAGGTAAATTTTGCGATAACCCTCGCAAATAACCCTACTGGCGCAGGTAAATTTTGCGATAACCCTCGCAAATAACCCTACTGGCGCAGGTAAATTTTGCGATAACCCTCGCAAATAACCCTACTGGTGCAGGTAAATTTTGCGATAACCCTCGCAAATAACCCTACTGGTGCAGGTAAATTTTGCGATAACCCTCGCAAATAACCCTATTGGTGCAGATAAATTTTGCGATAACCCTCGCAAATAACCCTACTGGTGCAGGTAAATTTTGCGATAACCCTCGCAAATAACCCTATTGGTGCAGGTAAATTTTGCGATAACCCTCGCAAATAACCCTATTGGTGCAGGTAAATTTTGCGATAACCCTCGCAAATAACCCTATTGGTGCAGGTAAATTTTGCGATAACCCTCGCAAATAACCCTACTGGTGCAGGTAAATTTTGCGATAACCCTCGCAAATAACCCTACTGGTGCAGGTAAATTTTGCGATAACCCTCGCAAATAACCCTACTGGTGCAGGTAAATTTTGCGATAACCCTCGCAAATAACCCTACTGGTGCAGGTAAATTTTGCGATAACCCTCGCAAATAACCCTATTGGTGCAGTTCTTTTCAGGAACCTTTTCAGGCAGTCTTCTTTAAGACGTATTCCATCCTTTCTAGGAGCTTTTCCAAGCAAACAGGGTTTTACAAAGGATTTTACAACAAATATTTTCAAAAGTTTCTCAATTGGGTTTATCACGTTAGTCCCTTGGCAGTGATATTCTCCAAAACATCACCAACAACAATCAAAGGTGTTATCTTTCTTTTCAGAATTACTAACATTCTTCAACTAACATAACTAACAATCATGCATCATTCAACTAACATACCTCATTCATACATAGTGCATATACATACATCATTCTCATTTATTTTGAGAGGCTCATTGTATCATACATTGCATGCATCAAAACATTGCATAAATTTCAGGTTGCCTTTTTAGGCCGTGCTACAATCGAAACACAATGATTCCTTTCGAAAGCGTCTGCTTCACATTCTAAAAAAGGAGGGATATTTACCTTGGGTGGCATCTGTAAGCCCATCTCCCACAGGATTTCTTCCCAACAAAGGCAAATTTCAGGGCATTTCAGTGTTCAATCATCTTCTACCTTTAGATCACGATAGGCAGACGTGCCTATTCGACTCTTCAGGTTTAAGAAGATTGAACAGGGGCAGCTGTCATACCCCAAAATTTGCCCTCACATATTTTCATATGTCATTTTATTTCAAATAATTGACATAGCCCAGTCGGTAAGGATTTGAGTATACAAGAGTGCGAGGTCCCGAGTTCAAATCCTACTTCTAACTTTTTCTTTTATTTGCTTTCTAACTTTAGTTTTAATTTTTATTTCCACTTATTATTAAAAATCACAAAAATAAGTTTTTTTATTATTGAAAGTATTATTTTCGTTTTCCATTTTAGGAGTATTTTTAAAATATTATTTTTTCATTTAAATGTTGATTTTATGCATTTTATAGCTCAAAAAAATCTAAAATAAAAAATATTAATTTTGGATACCAAAATCAATGTAAATAAAATTTGTATTAATTATTTTAATGTAAATATATTTTCCTTTTTTGTTAGACCTAATTTGTTAATATAAAAAAGAACACATCTCACGTACAGGAGGGAATTTTTTTGGCTGCAAGAAGACCTGAGGCAGAGAAGAAAAAAACCGTGACGCAGGAGGAGAGAAGAAAAAATTGCAGGCCGATTGAGATTACTCCAAGCCTCCAAATCGAATCCTCATGGCCTTTTGGACGTGAACAATTCTTTACCATCGACCAAACTGCCCGCAGCATATCGCGATGTTCATGTTTTACGTCAAAAAAAAAATCTTCGAATCCGAAACCATTCAGAAACGCATCTCTAATCGTGTCTAAGGGTGTAATTGTATTCGTAGCATTGTTGGCAAGGTGTCTGGGCTATTTAATTTGAATTTATTTGCAGGTTGAAGGAACCACCATTGCTGGGGTTCCTAAACTCTGATTTGGGGATTTTTAATTTGGGACGAAATTAGACAAAATTAAGGATATTATTGGACTTGGTAGAGTGTGTACAATTGATTTGGGTTGTTATTTGTTATTATTTGATGACTATTTGCAGGTTAGGGGATCTGCGGTTTTGTTTCATTGGTTCTGCGTTTTGTTTTCTAAACGAAGGAGATGAAGGAACAGTAATGGCGCTTGGTTTTTTTAAGTTTCTTAACGTCGATTAATTGCTAATATAGATCTCACGCCAAGCTAATAACAGCAAACTGCAAATGGCTCAGTGGTGAAGAGAAACGCGTATGGCTTTGGTGTTTGAGGGAGGGGGTTCGATCCTCACTCCCTACCATATTTTGTTGAATTTCTTTAGCTCCTTTTAACTGCAGATCCTGTACATACAGCCATCATCCGCCCACCGTATACCTTCTCATCTCCACCACATTGTATCAAACCCAGGTTTCTTACACTTTTTTGTTTTATTTAATTATTTTGATTAGATTTAATTGTTTGTATATAATTTAATTAATTAATTTTAAAGGTTAGTATAATAAAATTAGGGATTAGGGTTTATGAATTATTTAGGATTTCTCCCGATTATTTCGACTATTCGATTTAATTAATTTAATTAATTTTAATTATGATTAAATAACAAAACCCTAGAAAGTTAGCGATGTATTAGGGTTTGCCCAATCCCATTGCCATTTGGCAAAGCAATAATTCTTGATTAATTCTCTCCTCGACCCGACTAAAGCCATTAGTCGCAGTAGACGAGAGATAAGGATAATAAAAACAATAAACTCTAACTTCCCCTTTAACGGATAAATGGCGGATGAATATCTATTTCATCCCGCCTTCGAATTAGTCGACTCTCTATGTCGTACTGATCAAATATCTGAATAAAGCAATAAAATAATTTAATTAATCCTTTATTTAAATTCTCTCCTCGACCCGACTAAACCTATTGGCCGCACTAGACGAGAGATAAAAAATATACAAAATTAAAAATATATTTAATTTGCTGCCCGCGACGATCAATCTATCGATCTGAGTAACCAGCAATGCCCATTAATCTGTTAGCTATACTGATCAAATCTATTGATCACTGCATCTAACAGTGACATATCAAATCAGGGTTGTACGCCCAAAACACTTAAAACACATCAAACCACAAACTATGGATTTTCATCCCTTCCAATCAGGCAACTCAAAATGCCTTTCAAATTACAAACTCAAAACTACGATAGGCCATTCAAAAAGCCTCAAACACTTTCATAATCAATTCAAAGGCGTACAACCTTGTGCCCGAACTACGTTGACTCTGATTCTCCCTAAGGAGATACGTAGGCACTTGGATAACCAAAGCGAGTCCCCCTCCTTAAAATCTCAATTTTTCCCCTATTCAATTCTTTAGCCATTAAATCCTAATATTTTAGCCATAAACCTTTACCTTAGATTCAAAGCCAATAGGAAAGGGTTGAGGGTGCCTAACACCTTCCCTCAACCTGATTATAATAACTTACCCCGAATCTCTAAACTGCGTAGGGTTTCCTATTCGCCCTTCAGAATAGGTGGCGACTCTAAAAGCTAAATTTTTAGGGCAGGTTGCTACAGCTGGCGACTCTGCTGGGGATAGTGATAACAAAACTGTAAATTATTATGCTCCTTTAGGTTTTGGCAAGGTTTAGGTTTTGGCGAATCATTTAGGTTTTTGGCGAATTTTTAGGGTTTGGCTAATTTGCCAAGATTAGGGTTTATGGTTTTTTTATAAATATTTAAATTGTATTTATTTATTTATTTATTTATTTATCTGCAATTTTATTTATTCACTACGATTTATTTATTTACCGCAATTCAATTAAATATTTATTTATTTGAATGTGTTGTTTTATCGCTTTCTAGGATATATAAATTGCGTTAAACCTAAGCGTGGGGATTATAATAATGACCAGAGGGGAAATACATCGCCTACGAGTCTTATTATAATTCCACTCAGAGTGGGTTGAATATTCGGAAAGGTCTGATACGAGGCTTGACCTTGTTGAGGGCTGGACTTGGTATTTGGCTGATCTCTCTGGGAACCAACCCCTAAAATTCGAACCTCATGGATTAATGAGTTGTTCCAAAATCCAAAGAGACAAAAAGTCTCGGCGGCTACGAACGATCCCATGAGACCTTCTAGAACATTCCTATGGGAAGGGTAGGCACCCTAAGCCGTTACGTCGAACCTATGAACCTAGGGCTTATGTGCTTACGTGCTTATTATATATGCAATTTATATACTGCGGATGCCTTGCATTTTAATTTTTGCAGGTACTACTACGCGTTCCCTGGCCTGCAGGGACCCCATTTCTAAGACCATGTCCTTACCACAAAGGACATCTGCATTTATGCACGTTGATTGGCCTCCCGATGGCCATGAGGAATAACTGCTAGGTTTGTTGGAGGAGTAGGACCAACAACTTCAGCAGGATAAACCACTTCTGGAAAGACCATGTGAGGAGCACTTTCAGAAGGGTTCATTTTGAACCAATCAAACAACCATTGAAAATCTCCAGTCAGCACAAGATACCTTGGTCTCCATACCACGATGTCTCTGCAGGGATTTTCTTCTACCATCTCATCTGCAGGTATCCTCTCTTCAAGAACTCTTCTGTTCCTGATGAGATGGTGATATTTGCTTTCACCAACTTCCAAGAGACGACCACGAGCCCCAGGTTCTTCAGTCATGATCATTCTCTGGGATGGGTTGCAGGAGAAAGGATATCAGATGGTGAAGATGGTGGTTCCAAAGAAGTGAAAGAAGAGGAAGAGGTGGTGGAAGTCTGTGAAGAGGGAGGTGATTGAGGGATACCATCATGGGGTTGATACACACGTCTAGAGTAGTTTCCAGACATCATAGCTTCAAAGGGATTCACCTTGAGAGGGTCATAGGTGATCCTTACTCTTTTTGGTTTGTTTTCTGGTTCATCAGTTGCCTTTCTCTTTTGTTTACGATCAGTTTCTTGATTTGCAGAACTTGACGAGGGATTCATGATGAAGTTGCAGATAGTGAAAACTGCTAGGGTTTATGATATGAATGCAAAGAGAGAGGGAGAGTGAAAAAGAAACTGAATGAAAGAGAGAGAAATATAAGAGGGAAAAAAAGCGTTTGAAGAATAAAAAAAATTAAACTGAAATGATGAATAGCATTTAATGTTACATGACGTGAGGAGAGATAATAATGACAAAAGAAGTGATTAGCACAGTTACCTAAGTAGGCGTCCCCTCAACTGCACGCACGCTTGTCTAGAAATAGTGAACACGTGTTTACCATCTGGAAAGCCAATTACAGCTGTTTTACTTTTAAAGAGATTCTGAGTCAACTTAGACAATGAAACGTTAGTAATAACAGAATCACTACTTCTAATTGATCACAATCAGAACTTCTTATAAAAGACTACTCCAATCTCATTTCAGAAGATACTCATACATAAGATCTTCTCATCTTCTCATTCTGGGCATAAATCCATACTGATATTCTTCAGAATGAACTTAAACCTATCTTCAGCAAGGGGTTTTGTAAAGATATCAACCCATTGATGGTCTGTATCCACAAAGTTTAAAGATATAACACCCTTCTGAACATAGTCCCTTATGAAATGATGTTTAATCTCAATATGTTTAGCTTTTGAATGCAAGATAGGATTCTTAGATAAACATATAGCAGAAGTATTATCACAGAAAATAGGAATGTTACTCTCATATATCTGATAATCTTCTAGCTGACTTCTCATCCAGAGCATTTGTGTGCTACAACCAGCAGCAGCAACATATTCTGCTTCTGTTGTTGAGAGGGCAATAGTAGCTTGCTTCTTGCTGTACCATGAGATCAGGTGACTTCCAAGAAATTGACAACTTCCAGAAGTACTCTTCCTTTCTATTCTATCTCCAGCATAGTCATCATCACAGAATCCTACTAAGTTGTAATCTTTGGATCTTCTGTAAACTAAACCAACATTAGTAGTACCTTTTAGATACCTCAGAATTCTCTTAACCGCAGTTAAATGAGATTCTCTCGGATTTGATTGGAATCTAGCACACAAACAAACACTGAAGAGAATGTCAGGTCTAGAAGCAGTTAGGTATAGAAGAGATCCAATCATACCTCTGTACAACTTCTGATCTACCTTCTTACTTACCTCATCCTTACCTAGGACACATGTTGGATGCATAGGAGTTTTGGCTTCTTTGCTTTCAGAAAGATTAAACTTCTTCAGAAGTTCTTTCACATACTTCGTTTGATGAACATAGGTTCCATCAGAAGTTTGGTTGATTTGAATCCCAAGGAAATACTTGAGTTCACCCATCATGCTCATCTCAAACTCAGCCTGCATAGACTCAGCAAACTCCTTTCCAAGTGTAGCATTAGATGTTCCAAAGATAATATCATCAACATATATTTGACAAATTAAAATATCCTTTTTAAATGTTTTACAGAAGAGAGTAGTGTCCACTTTTCCTCTAGTGAAACCATTTTCCAGAAGGAAAGAACTCAAACGTTCATACCAAGCTCTAGGAGCTTGTTTCAATCCGTATAATGATTTCTCTAATTTAAAAACATGATTTGGAGACATGGAGTCTTCAAAACCAGGAGGTTGATGGACATAAACTTCTTCATCTATGTAACCATTTAAGAAGGCACTCTTAACATCCATCTGATAAAGAGTGATGTTGTGTTGAGTGGCAAAAGAAATTAATAGACGAATAGATTCTAACCTGGCCACTGGTGCAAAGGTTTCTGTATAGTCAATTCCTTCTTGCTGAATATAACCCTGAGCCACCAGTCTGGCTTTGTTTCTTACCACTTCACCTATCTCACTCAGCTTGTTTCTGAAAACCCATTTTGTTCCTATAATATTGAATCCTTTAGGTCTTGGAACAAGATCCCAAACATCATTCCTTGTAAACTGACTTAACTCTTCTTGCATGGCAATTATCCAGTCTGTATCTTCTAGATCTTGATCAACAGAAGTTGGCTCGATCAGAGAAACCAGACCTAATTGACATTCAGCATTGTTCTTGAGGAATGCTCTTGTTCTGATAGGATCATCTTTCTTTCCAATAATGACATCTTCTGAGTGAACAGATGTGAGTCTAGATGATCTTCTGATAGTTGGTTCTTCAGAAATTCTCATATTTTCCAAGGATGCAGCAACTTGATCTTCTGATCCATTGTTTCTGAGACTGCCAGCTTCTGCAGCTTTGCTTCTTGGTTCTACTGCTTCTGATATATCAATATCAAAATCTGCAAAATTCTCAAACTGCTTTGGCTTTTCAAGACCAAGCTTATCATCAAACCTGATATTGATTGATTCTTCTACAACCAATGTTTCAGTATTGTATACTCTGTAGCCTTTAGAGCGTTGAGAATATCCAAGAAGGAAACACTTTTGTACCTTAGAATCAAACTTACCAAGATGATCTTTAGTGTTCAGAATAAAACAAACACATCCAAAAGGATGAAAATATGAAATGTTGGGCTTTCTGTTCTTCCACAATTCATAAGGAGTCTTATTTAGAATAGGTCTGATAGAGATTCTATTCTGAATATAACACGCAGTGTTTATTGCTTCTGCCCAGAAATGCTTAGCCATATTGGTTTCATTGATCATGGTTCTGGCCATTTCTTGTAGAGTCCTATTCTTTCGCTCTACAACTCCATTTTGTTGCGGAGTTCTAGGACAAGAGAAATCATGAGCAATACCATTTTCTTTGAAGAACTCCTCAAAGAATCTGTTCTCAAATTCGCCACCATGATCACTTCTGACCTTTATGATTTTGCACTCTTTCTCAGATTGGATCTGAGTGCAGAATTCAAAGAACACTGAATGAGACTCATCCTTGTGTTTCAAGAACTTTACCCATGTCCAGCGGCTATAATCATCTACAATGACTAATCCATATTTCTTCCCTCTGACAGATGCTGTTTTGACTGGGCCAAACAGATCAATGTGCAAGAGTTCTAACGGCCTTGAGGAAGAAACAACATTCTTAGACTTGAATGCAGGTCTGGAGAACTTGCCCTTCTGACATGCTTCACAAAGAGCATCTGATTTGTATTTCAGATTTGGGAGTCCTCTGACCAGATTTAGTTTGTTAATCTGAGAAATCTTTCTCAAACTAGCATGTCCTAATCTTCTGTGCCAGACCCATTGCTCCTCAGAAACAGACATAAGACAAGTCACCTTCTGCTTCTCCAGATCAGAAAGATCAATCTTATAAATGTTGTTCTTTCTCTTGCCTGTAAATAGGATTGAGCCATCCTTCTGACTTACAGCCTTGCAAAATTTTTGATTAAAGATTATATCATAACCATTGTCACTTAATTGACTTATGGACAATAAGTTATGCGTTAATCCTTCTACAAGAAGTACATTAGTTATGGAAGGAGAGTTACCAAGACTTATGGTTCTAGAACCAATGATTTTGCCCTTCTGATCTCCTCCAAACATGACTTCTCCACCTGGTTTAAGCACCAGGTCTTGGAATGTAGACATTCTTCCCGTCATGTGTCGCGAGCACCCAGAGTCCAGGTACCATGACATTTTGCTTTTTGTCCTCTTTGCCGCCAAGGATATCTGCAACAGAAATTATCTTCTCCTTAGGTACCCACAATTTCTTGGGTCCTTTCTTGTTAGTTCTCCTCAAGTTCTGATTGAACTTGGGTTTAGCAGAATATTTAACAGGAGGAACATCATGATATTCTTTAGGTTTGTCAGCATGATATTTCTTAGGATGTGTCACAAGCTTCTTGGTGTGAACAGTGTTAAACTTCCGTGCATGTGAAGTGAGCCTAATATCATGTGCATGGCCATATTTGAACTGATCATACAATGGCTTGTATGTGATCTTCAGATCATCAACAGGTTCAAATTTATGTGAGGTATCACCCTCATAGCCAAAACCAAACCTTCTGTTTCCAGAAACACCATATATCATAGAAGCAAGATGACTTCTGCCAATACTTCTAGATAAGAACTTTCTGAAGCTCGAGTCATATTCTTTCAGAATATGATTCATGCTAGGAATGGATTTTTCTGTTTCAGAAGGAGATCCACTATCTTTGGATAGATTTAAAACTTTTTCCTTCAGTTCAGAATTTTCCAATTCCAGCTTCTTAGTTTCAAATTCAAACTGCTTTTTTCAGCTTTTTGTATTTGATACTAAGATGAGCCTTGAGTTCCAGAAGTTCTGTTAAACTGGAAACTAACTCTTCTCTAGATAGTTCAGAAAATACCTCTTCAGAATCTGATTATGATGTAGATTCTGATCCATCATCTTCTGTAGCCATCAGCGCGAAGTTGGCTTGCTCTTCTTCAGAGTCTGATTCTGATTCCGATTCAGAATCATCCCATGTTGCCATAAGACCTTTCTTCTTATGAAACTTCTTCTTGGGATTCTCCTTCTGAAGTTTTGGACACTCGTTCTTGTAATGTCCAGGCTCATTGCACTCATAGCAGACAACCTTCTTCTTGTCAGATCTTCTGTCTCCAGAAGATTCTCCTCGTTCAAATCTCTTTGAACTTCTGAAGCCTCTGAACTTCCTTTGCTTGCTCTTCCAGAGTTGGTTTACCCTTCTGGAGATCATGGACAATTCATCTTCTTCTTCAGATTCTGATTCTTCAGGATCTTCTTCTCTAGCCTGAAAAGCGTTAGTGCATTTTTTAACATTAGATTTTAATGCAATAGACTTACCTTTCTTCTGAGGTTCATTTGCGTCAAGTTCAATCTCATGACTCCTCAGGGCACTGATTAGCTCTTCCAAAGAAACTTCATTCAGATTCTTCGCAATCTTGAATGCAGTTACCATTGGGCCCCATCTTCTGGGTAAGCTTCTGATAATCTTTTTTACATGATCAGCCTTGGTGTAGCCTTTATCCAGAACTCTTAATCCAGCAGTTAGCGTTTGAAATCTTGAGAACATCTTCTCAATGTTTTCATCATCCTCCATCTTGAAGGCTTCATATTTCTGGATTAGAGCAAGAGCTTTAGTCTCCTTGACTTGAGCATTTCCCTCATGGGTCATTTTCAATGACTCATATATATATCATGGGCAGTTTCCCTGTTAGATATCTTCTCATACTCAGCATGAGAGATAGCATTCAGCAAAACAGTCCTACATTTATGATGATTCTTGAAAAGCTTCTTCTGATCATCATCCATTTCTTGCCTTGTAAGCCTTACGCCACTGGCTTTCACTGGATGTTTGTAACCATCCATCAGAAGATCCCATAATTCACCATCTAGACCAAGAAAGTAACTTTCCAGTTTATCTTTCCAGTATTCAAAGTTTTCACCATCAAATACTGGTGGTCTAGTATAACCATTGTTACCATTGTATTGCTCAGCAGAGCCAGATGTAGATGCAGGTGGATCTGTTGGAATTTCACCAGGCATCTTTTACTGAAGCGTTTTTCTCTTCCTGAATCTTTTCTAAACACGTTTAAGTGCTTGCACCTTAGAACCGGCGCTCTGATGCCAATTGAAGGATAGAAAAACACTTAGAAAGGGGGGGTTTGAATAAGTGTAGTCTAAAAACTTGAACGATAAAAACAATTTGCACAGTTATTTTTATCCTGGTTCGTTGTTAACTAAACTACTCCAGTCCACCCCCACGGAGTGATTTACCTCACCTGAGGATTTAATCCACTAATCGCAACAGATTACAATGGTTTTCCACTTAGCCCACGAATAAGTCTTCTAGAGTATCCTGATCACAACCTGATCACTCTAGGAACAAATGCTTAGACACAAGCTAAGACTTTCTTAGAGTATCCTGACCACCACGTGATCACTCTAATTACAACTGCTTAGACACAAGCTAAGACTTCCTAGAGTATCCTGATCAACACTTGATCACTCTAGTTACTTACAAATTAATGTAATCAATTCTAGGAGTATTACAAATGCTTCTGAAAAGCTATAATCACAACAGTGATATTTCTCTTAACGTTTAAGCTTAATCTCACTAATATATTACAACAGCAATGTAGTGAGCTTTGATGAAGATGAAGTTTGAGAGCTTTGATTTAAACAGCGTTTCAGCAAGTTAATTATCAGCAGATTCGGTAACCTTGCTGCTCATCAGAACTTCATATTTATAGGCACTTGAGAAGATGACCGTTGGGAGCATTTAATGCTTTGCGTATTCCGTACAGCATTGCATTTAATGTTTCACGCTTTTGTCAACTACCTCGAGCCTTGTTCACGCTGTGTCTACTGACGTTGCCTTTAATAGCTTCCAACGTTCCTTTTGTCAGTCAGCGTAGCCTGCCACCTATACTTTCTTCTGATCTGATGTTTATGTATACAACGTTTGAAAATCATCAGAGTCAAACAGCTTGGTGCATAGCATCTTCTTGTCTTCTGACCTTGAAGTGCTTCTGAGCGTGATACCATGAGAACTTCAGTGCTTCTGCTTCTGATCTCAAGTTCTTCTGATGCTTCCATAGACCCATGTTCTGATTCTGCCTTGACCATCTTCTGATGTCTTGCCAGACCATGTTCTGATGTTGCATGCTGAACCTTCTGAGACAAAGCTTATGAGCGCTGATTTGTGCATACTCTTTATATATTTCCTGAAAGGGAAATTGCAATGTATTAGAGTACCACATTATCTCACACAAAATTCATATCCTTGTTATCATCAAAACTAAGAATATTGATCAGAACAAATCTTGTTCTAACATATATGCTCTAAGAATTTGGATTCTCACAAGGATTGGCTAAAAGTGACTAAGACTTGTCCTATGCTTTTAAGAAGCCTGGGGGTCCTTGTAATAAAATCTCAAGAGGAAGCTGGGGAAACTTTTAATAGGCCTGTGGATCCTTGCATTCTGAGCCCAAGAGAAGTCTAGTCGAAGGGTCATCAAGGATCCTTGTTTTAGCACAAGAGAAAGCTATGTCAGTTTTCCTAATTTGGCTCTTAGCAAAAAGGGTAAGAGGTTTCACCTAGAAATAATCCTCTTTAGATGTATGTACCCTATTGATTGATCTAAGGGGTTTAAGAGGTTTCACCGAGAATAAATCCTCTTTTGGGGATGAAATACTATGATTGTCTAAGTAGGAGAGGCTTCACAAGGAAGTAATCCTCATCCTGGTCATATTCCTATAATATATATATATATATATATATATATATATATATATATATATATATATATATATATATATATATATATGTGTGTGTGTGTGTGTGTGTGTGTGTGTGTGTGTGTGTGTGTGTGTGTTTATCTTAGGATTTTCTCTGGGGGAAGATCTAAGCAGTGTATATATATATAGTTTATATCTTACAAGCATATAACATGTATAACATGTATATGATGATTATAACAAGTATATAATAAAATTATGTGAACAGTAATTTAAATATGGATGAGTGAAAAGAAACAGGTTTTGATATTTAATTATGATTTTGAATACTATTGTAAGTGAAGGAAGAAAAGATGTTGGGACTTATAACTCAGTGAGAGGCCCAGTGATATTTAAAAGCAGATGGGGCTTACAACTCAAGGAGATGCCCAATGAAATGTTTAAAAGACGATGGGGCTTACAACTCTAGGAGATGCCCAAAGATATTTACGATTTGAAAATGATCTTGACAGTTGATTTGAAGAAAGGAAAGGGATGAGACTTACACTCTATTAGAGGCCCAAAAATAATATATTTACAAAAGATGTTGGGACTTACAGCTCAAGGAGAAGCCCAAAAATAATATATTTACATAAGACGTTGGGACTTACAACTCAGGGAGAAGCCCAAAATTAATATTTAAAAGCCTTTGGAGGGTTTGGTTGAAGAAACACCCTAATCATCTGATCAGTCGATAGTTTAAAAAAAAAATTTATTAAAATTAATAAGTCAAAAATAATTATGTTATGTTCATTAATCAAGACTTAAGAGATGATGTTTTATTTACATGAATATTTGAAATTTATTAGGTTAAAGATAAATCAAAAGAAAATCATTTTTTGAAAGTATAAAAATACTTAAAAAGGGTACTACTTTTAACCTATTAAAAATATATCAAATAAATATTATTTTTTTGATTTTCTTGTATATTAATAAAATATATGTGATAAATGAAGAGTGTGCAAACCATCATTTAAAAATAATTAATTTTGGTATTTTAAAAAAATATGTGAAGTTTGTAAAAAAATATGAAAGAAAATAGTTGTAAAAATTTGGTTTTGGCATCCAGAGGGCTTGAACCCACGCCCTCACTAGTTAAAACACTTACCATTGGGCCAACGCGCCAAGTTTGTTTAACTATGGTTTCATTTAAATAAATATGAAAATAAGTGTCGAAGACGTTTGAAAAAAAGAAATAAAACCAAAAGGTTTGAAGGGGGATTCGAACCCAAGACCTTGGGCATGACAAGAGGACTAAAGGCGCGCGCTGAGCCAGTAGGGCATATGATGTGTTCAGTTTATTAAACACAATCAATTAATAATATTATAAACTTATTTCCCAGAAAAATTTGAAAATGATGCCATAACCGTCTTCAACCTCAAACTTTCTCATATTTTGAAATTTTGAGAAAGGAGAGAATTTTGAGAAAACAAGTATTGAATTTATTTTGGTGTGATTTTGAATTATGGAGAGATCTCTATTTATAAGCCAAGCTCATGAGATAATCTTGTAAGCAAATGAGTTTGGAGATCAAGTTACTGAGTGAGTAAGTTAGAGAATATTCCATTTTTGCAACGATTAGTTTTTTGACTTAGTTAGAATTCAATCCTCTAACTTCTCATTCCTCTAAGTGCAAGTTGGTTTCTAATTTTATGAGTTATCAAATTGGCATTTGGAGATATTTGTTGATGATTCACCATTTTCTCATGTATTCCCTTTTGTAATGATTACTTTTTCACATGCAAGTGAAAATATTTTGTACTTTGATGTCCTCTTGAAATGATTCATAAATATTCCACTTGATCTTGGTTGATGACAATGCATAAACATGTGCTAAATTGAAGAAGAACTTGTGAAAAATTGGTGAAATGCAAAACTAGTTATGCTTGAAAACTAGTTTCATGAAGCTTTATTCAAAAATCCATAACTTCTTGCTCAAGTAAAATCAAAGAGTGTTCTAGAAATTTTTGGAAAGCTTAGATGATGTACATCAACTTTCATGATTATGGATTGAATTGATTCATATTGGATCATCATGAAAAGTGACCTTTAAGTTGGTAGAAAATTTGGTTAAAGATGACTTAGAAATTTTTTCTAAGTGTTGAAAGAATGTTCATGAGCTCATAACTTAAAAACCATTCATTTTTTTGAGAATTTAATCAAATTGACAAAGTTGTAGATCTTGACTTTTTCTTCACAATGAGCGTTGGTTGAAAATATTTGGCCAAGGGATGAAGAGGTTACGACCTTTCAAAGTTTGAGTGAAAAGTGTGTAATTCTTCACTAAAAAAGTCAAAACCCTAAATATTGATTTTTGACTCTTAATTGATTTTCTTAATTTTCTTGATCAAATGGCTCTAATAACCATATATTCATGATTTTGATCTTTAAAAGTCCATGGTTGACCAAATTCCTAAAAACTCAAAGGTGATCCTGAGCAGTTGACTTTTTCCAAATGAATTGCAGTCTTCCAAATACTAAAATGAATCAAGCTCTTCCAATGAAATGAGTGATATGAGTGGATTATAATGAGGCATTAGAGATCATTGGATCATGATTTGAGCCATGTAATCACGCTTAGACTAAAAGTCAATTTCCCAGATGAATTAGGTCAAAACCCTAATTGTGGACCATATGAAATTGAAGGTTTGTTGATCTTGAACTGAAGCACACCTAGGCTTAGATATTGATAAGGGGAATCATATAATCATATGATAATCCTTGATATCTTTGCATCATGTTTTAAATTTTGAAATACTTCTCAAATTAAAGTTTTAATTGTAGACCTGATGAATCAAAAATCCTAATTTGGTGTTCTTGATGAACTTAAGGCTTGATGCCTCGAGACTTGAGATTATATGTGGATGAATGAGACATCTTGATCTTTGTGATACATTGAGGATCATTTCAGTCTTTGATTGATCCTTTGACTGAATTTCTTGAGGCCTGAAACCCTAATTTGAAGACTTGGTGAACAAGCAACTACTCTGGGTATATGCTTTGAGTTGATGATGTATATGAGATGATATATGTTGTGAAATCTTAGGGGGGTAAAAAATTAGTTATGATAGATTACTAGTTTATTGGTCGAACCAATGAGTTATCGGTCAAACCGCATGACTAAATCAAATTTAATCGAATAACTCAATTGAATAAATCAATCTCTATGACAAATTATATAGTTATTAAATTGATCGAATCAGATCACTATGTCTTTAAAAAAATCATGACACCTATACAATTTCAAAATATCATAATTTCACAAGTTCATTCTATAAATTCAAATTATAATAATAGTCATCACACACAACAAAATAGTATAAAATACAAATTCAATTAAATTTTGAACAAAATATAATTGCAATATAAATTGAATAACAAAACAACTACAGATTTGAGGGAAAGATATTCCAAATGAGTTTTGAACAAAATCTACATATATTTATCTTTTTTAATTTTAAATTATCAAAACGGTATGGTTTTGTTTGAGGAAAAAAAAGAAGCAAGCATTTAACCCGTTGATTTTTGCAAAATCGTTTGTATGATGATTTTTACCTGTTTTAAAACGTTTTGACCAGTTCCTTACTACTAGTTCAATAGCTTACCCAATCCAGCAATCAAACCAAATTGACGATCCATCAAACTCATGACTCAATTAGTTCGATGGACCGATCAATTCAATTTTTAAAACACTGCAGATAACCAATCAACGACGTGTATTCTACCAAATCGCGCATATATTTTAAAACATTTTTAAAATATATAATTTTTATCTCAATTTTATTCCGAAATTAAATTACATATATGTTATATTTAACTATAATTAGTTCAAATTTAATTATTAATTTATAAGTAAAAAATTCACCTTCAATTAATTAATATAAAAACTAAGATCAAATTACAAAATAAATTTTTTAGTTTTCATCTCTAAAAATGCTTTTAAGAATTAGTTTACCAAATGAATTATTTTTATTTTCCCATTTTCAAAACTGTTTTAGAATTGACATTATCAAACAATATTTTTTTCTCTTCTTTAAAACACTTTTTTAAAATAGTTTTATAAAACAAATTTTAAAAACTAAAGTGAAAAAGTAATTCAAACATGCCCATAAATTTTAATTTTATAGGTTTTAAAGAATTTTTTTATGTATTTTTTCATAAAGGTATGAAATATTTTTTTACTTAATTATTATTCAAAAATGAGTTTTTTAATCAAAACATAATTTTCATTCATTCAAAAAATATATACAATCATGCGATCAAACGATCCAGCAACCCAGGGACTAAAATAGATGGAAACCAAGCCTAACATGTAACACCCTTTTCTAATACCCCAATATTTTACATATAATCAGTGTAATAAGTATGCATATAAACAAAGCGCGTCACATCGACGTTTTTAAAAATTAAAAACTTTCAAAAATCAACATCATTCATCATCAAATATACAATTACACCTGGTCATCAAGGTAACACCTTTCACTTGTCATGATTCATCAAGAATATGCATTCGCAGCGGAAATAATAAATACTCATGTATTTCATAAATGATTATGTCCCATACCATAATCATATCTCAATCATAACCCATAAGATAATATAACGCCATATCCAAGATATTCGACATTATGGCCTCTCAACAACAAATAACAAAACATACATGTTCACAAGATAATATCATAATACATATCCAAAACAAACATGAGTTCATCACTACTAATCCCAACCTAGCTAGTGTTACATGACTAGACCATTGACTCACTACCTAATCACCAAACCAACTCGGACGCTCTCCGACTAAACCTCGCACGAGCTACTAAGCGTCAGAACCTGCACCTTACCAACAAAGGGTAACATTCAAACAGAAGGGTGAGAATTCAAATCATTATGAAGAAAGTATAATAAAGTACAATGATTTAATTAACAATCATAGAAATTCATCACACCTCGCATAATCATGTAAATAGTATTATCCAATATATTTCACATGTTCAAGTACGCAACAAAGTTCAATAGTATAATATTCAAAAGAATTCCATACTATTATTCCAAATAGGTACAAAAACCATCGTTATCACATATTCACATATATAACCGAATCATGTATCAAAACATCACCAAAATCAATTATCACATATCCACAATTATCACCAATTCATGTATCAAGCATCACCAAATTCAATTATCACATATCCACATTTATCACCAATTCATGTATCAAACATCACCAAATTCAATTATTGCATCTCATACACACGTAATAATCACATAAATGTATATATTCAAACATCACATAACACCAATGTGACTCAATGCAAGACACGTGACTCTATGCATGTGGTACCGAATGTGAACTCAATGTTTCACCGCTTTCCGATTCAATATCTAGAATCCAAGCCACGCTTCCGATCCAGACAAGACCAAAGCCCACCAAATGTAAACATATAGCTTACCGCTTCTATATCCATCTCAAGGATCAAGCCATCGTTTCTAATTCAAAGCAAACCACCTCTATCTCAAGGCAAACTATGTTATGAATGTATGTACAATTATCACCAACACATATGTAATTAAGATCATCTCTACCATCTTAACATTCCGCATATCACAATAATTCAACTCTATGAATTATCCACCAATTGTACATATACACATTCATAACCAATATACTATTCACATATATAGGCCAATTATCAAATACGAACACAAATTCCAATTAACACTAGTATCATACTATCTCATGTTAATTCACATTTGCCAAATATATATGAATGCACACCTTCACAATCAATCAACTAATCACTAGGATTCATGCCATACGGCTACCCACAGAGAATCATTATCAAAACAATATCATTGACATAGAAATATATTATTCTCAACATAAATATTCAAGCCAAACATAATTACATCATTATTAAATCACTTATTTCCAACAAGACCATTTTTATTAAAAAGAATATCGCACTAGCTTTCTAACGCTTCGAACGGTACTCAAAGCGGATTCACGATTTGAAAGTTATGAGATTGTAAAGTTTCAATGAAATGGAAACACCGACATCCTAAACTGACAACTCTAAAAATATAATAATAACTCTTATGAATTTAATTGGAAAATAAAATAACTTTAAAGAGTCACATACCTTCAATTTTAATTTTATAATTTATCGGGTTTAACTCTGAACAATTTGAAAGTAACTCTTACAACTCTATTGACAACTCTAATAGAATTAAAAATAACTTAAGTGGACCAAATAATTCAATATTTAACTCTAACCCTAAACTCCTAAAAATATTATATACTAATAAATATTATAAATTATTATAATGAAATGTGATACGCTAGTAACATGTAGTTATTCCCTTTAAGGGTTTTGCTAACCAGTTCCCTCAGAGCAATGGTTAAGCATTCCTAAAAAAGAAAATATTTTATAGAAGTTTTAATATTTCAATTTCCAAGACATTGATTACGCATATTACCGAGATAAAGTTACTATTTAAGAATGCTTAACCATTGCCCTGAGGGAACTGGTTAGCATTTCCCTTTAATCTATGGTATGAATTTTGTAACTATATACTATCCATAATTTACAACGTACAGGTTCATAAACAGAGTATTATATATAGATTCACTTTTAAACACAAACAATTTCAAAGAGTAAACAATATTGCTACTGTACCGTAATAAAACAATTCCAAGGAATAATATATATATATATATATATATATATATATATATATATATATATATATATATATATATATATATATATATATATATAGTCACGTATCTACATAAGAAGAAGGAGTATCACTACAGTGCTATTTTAAAGAAAAGAAAGGATATCGCTACAGTATGCACATGGAAACCAAAACAGACACAGCATTAGAACAGCCACACTGCAAATTTTCATTATTGTCTCAAATTAAATCTTCTATTTTCTACACAATAACCTAATCATATTAATCTCATAATAATAAGGATTCTCCCATTACCTTAAATCAATCTCCTTCTATCTTCTAGTTTCTCCCTAAATCCTCTTCTCTTCCCCTCTTTCTCCTCTATCCTCCTTTTTCTTCTTTTTCCCCCAAATGAGTTTTAACCTCTAAAACCCTATTTTCCTTACTATCTCTATTTTTAATGGGCTTAACCCACAATCAATTTCATATTTTATTTCTACTACTTAGGCCCAATTAGTTATATCTCTCTAATAACTTTTTTTTGATCAAATCTCTCTAATAACTTAATTAACCCATTAAACCCAATAAACATAATTATACACAAAATTAATTAATTAAATTAATTATTATATCACATAACAATTAAATAAATAATTAACACACAAATGAGCCTAATAAAATATACCCCTTATTACTCAGTGTCTCATATTTTCGGTCTAATCTTACTTCCTCAGAAAATTCACAAAACGCTAAATATTAACTTATTAATATTTCTAATACTAAAAATATTAAAATTATTGATTAATCATCAATCTGCTATCTCGAACTAATATTGACTAAATCGTCCCAAAATGCGAAAATTTCAATAAACATCACAAATGTCTAAATTAAGCAAATAACTATTTTTCTGGGCGTTACAACTCTCCCTCACTTAGAATATTTTCGTCCTCGAAAATTACCTCAAACAAATAATTCCGGATATGATTCCCTCATCTTATCCTCGAGTTCCCAAGTGATTTTGCCATCGGCAACTCCACCCCATATCACTTTGCAAACCTTCCCAAAATCTAGAAGTAAACCTTGGATCCCTATCCGAAACAATACTCGACGGAATACCATGCAAACACACAATCCTCTCGATGTACAACTTAGCAAGCCTCTCCATTGAATAACCCATCCTCATCGGAATAAAATGAGCACATTTCGTCAACCTATCCACGATGACTCAAATCGCCTCACAATTACTCGATGTTCTCGGCAAACCCGAAACAAAATCCATAGAGATACTATCCCACTTCCACTCGAGAATAGATAACGGTTGCATCAAACCAGACGACTTTTGATGTTCGATCTTTGACTTTTGACAAGTCAAACATGAATACACAAATTCTGCTATATCCTTCTTCATACCTTGTCACCAAAACATTTCCCTTAAATCTTGATACATTTTAGTAGCTCCAGGATGAATACTCAAACCACTTCTTTGCCCTTCCTCAAGAATCCTTTTTCTCAAATCTGCAACATCCGAAACACAAACTCGATCACGACACCTCATGATACCATTCTCATCAATTAGAAAGTCACCGCATTTTCCTTGATTAATCAATGTCATAATATCGACCAATTTCAAATCTGATTTCTGACCTTCTCTAATCTCACCAAGAATTCCACTACATTCGCTTCCCCATGATGGTAATTCAAGCCAAAATCATAATCTTTCAAGAATTCCAACCATCTTATTTGCCTCATATTCAACTCTTTTTGATCGAACAAGTACTTCAAACTCTTGTGATCACTATACACATCAAATCTCGATCCAAACAAATAATGCCTCCAAAGCTTCAAAACAAAAACAACGGAGGCCAACTCTAAATCATGCGTCAGATAATTCCTGTAATGAACTTTAAGTTGCCTTGAAGCATAAGCTACCACTTGTCCTTTTTGCATCAACATACTTCAGCTCGAAATCACATATCTAAGGAAATTCACTTCCTTCACTAAACTCACACTTAGAAAGCTTAGCACTACTCAAGCTGACTCTTCAACTCCTCCCTAGCTGCTTTACACACTATCAAGTTAGTAAGACAAGTTTATCCCTTCCAATACAATTTCGTCTCCCATCAACAATAGATTAAGGGTGATCAGTTCCTTAATTTATTAAAAGTAGCCGACAATCATGATGGAACATAAACCTCCGTTACTAAACTATAATAGAGTTCCTTTAGATCTTATACTCAAAATCACCTAAAGCACTAAGGCCCAACACCTCTCTTAAGGTTACAATTACTTGATTTAAATCCAAACATTTCATACCAAGATTCTCATCAAATTGATCTAACAGAAAACAAACTAAATCAATTCCAAAATCTCCACCAAATATACTCAACGGACAATTCAAACACGCAAAAGAAATAGACACATAATCCATAGCAGGTGTATCAACAACCATACTTCTACTCATAACAGATAAAACAAGATCCAATCTCATAGCGCAATCTAAAGAAATGAAATAATGTGTTGCACCGGTATCAATAATAGCAATCAAATATGTACCATTAATAAATCACGTACCTCAGATTAGCCTATCCTTGGCAGTGGTCTCAACACCAGACAACACAAACACTTTTCCTTTTGCTTGCTCCTTCTTTGGCTTGTCGCACATGGAACTAATGTGTCCTTTCTTACCACAGCTGTAGTAAATCCTATCCGAACCAACGCCACAATCAACAACTTTGTGACTTGGCTTGCCACACCTGTAGCACTTAAAAGTGGTGAAGTTTTCTCCTGCTGTGATAAATGAGTTTCTGGGAAGATCTGTAGAACCTCAAGCTAAATTAGAGGTTACTGATGATCAGGTGTGTAGAGAGATCATCCATGGATATGTAAATCACTGGACCAATAAAGGAAAGGTCTCTGCTGGTCAACTTACTATGAAATATGATGTACTTCACATGATTATTGCTGCTAATTGGGTACCCATTAATCATACCTCCATAATTACTATGGGGCTGGGGAGATTCATTTATGTTGTGTGAAAAAGACCAACTTATGATTTTGGAGCCCACATCTTTGATCAAATTCTAAAGCAAGCCTTCTTTACTGCAGTCAAGATTCCTATCTTCAATTTTCACGGTAAACCGTGATGAGAGGTTTGTTTACATGGTGGGTCGAAAACTGGAAAAGTGTGGATGAGAAGCAAGCTGGAGTTGTTGGTTGTTGGTTGTTTGAGAGGAAGGATTAAGTGCTAGTGGCAAAAGTGAAAGATAAAAGAAGCTTAAGCCCCTTCGGCGTGTTTTCATTTTTTTCCCTTTTCTTTCTAGTTTTCTAGGTCTCATATTGATTGGTGGGTTGAAAAAAAATGAGAGAGAGGATTTAGGGGGCGCTGTCATTCATGTATGAGAATAGAGATATTTTTAATGTGAGGGGTGATACTCTTGCCATTGGTTCCCATTCTCATCTCACAAACTTTCTATTTATATTCAAATAATTGTTAGGGTTTCAAATGCAACCAATGCCCACTTTACCCTTAGAATAAAATGAAATATAATTAAAAAACAGAAAACAAAACTAAATTGAATAAAAACTATTTTTTGAGTTTTTGAAATAATTTAAATGAATAAGAAAAAGAACCAAAAACACCTGAATCAGATAAAAAACGGGCGTGCGCATGACCGTAAAAAATAAAATGAATTCATCAACATGACTTATCGCAGCGGAGTTTAGAAAAAATGTCTAGTAATGTTCAAAATTGCAAGTAAAAAGAACCAAATAAAAAGCCTCGAATAGTACAAAAAGCGACCGCAAACGGGGTTGAAAAAATAAAATTAGCATACCGACCTGACCTACACACAACATAGATTCGCAAAATAGTTTGGTAAATACAAAAAGTCAAAATATTTTTCCTGCTAAACTCACGCGCATTGGAAACTTATCTTTATCAGTCTGCTTATAAAACTAAAATTTTATTCTGATCGACTTTTAATCAACTTCGCACAATGCATGAGGTGGTGTAAGTAAATACAAAAGCATGAAATGCAATTTAGGTTATTTTTGAATTTTCAATGATGCAAATGTTGACCTAAGGTTGACTTTTGGTCAACCTAATGCGTGAATAATTTACTAATGGCACAAATGTGATTAATGATTAACCCTAGGGAAATATTAGGGTATGACATATTGGTATGTCGTTAACTAGCTTATTGTTATTAAACGATAGCAAGACTTCTTCTTCACTGATGAGTGCTTTACATTTTCATTTGAATTTTTATCGTGTTCTTCAATAAAAGAAAACCAACATACACGATATGATATTGGATATGAATCTCCACATTGTACTCGATGCAACAGTTTATGGGTAGATCTTCTCAAATAGTACACTATTTTTCATCGACACAAGCTACAATATGGACGTTGTCCCGTCAATTGAAAGTCCCTTTGGAATATAGATAGAGAAAATAGGGTAGAGTCGGACTTTCCCTTGCATCCATTGTCTTGGAGTGATTATTTCAGGTGTGCTCACGTTGTACATAAGTCGAGAGTATACAAGAAAGACTCTGAGTGAGGTTGCTGTACATGGAAGGCATCACCTGAGTTTGAAGGAAAAAAGGGAACGTCGATGAACGTTCCCACTAACAATGTCAATATTCTTAAAAGACTTGAAATGCTCATAAGTGTAGGGAGAAAACTTGAACACAATGTTATACTATAGTTTATGGATGGTACCCAATATTTCGGTACGAAGTCTACCTGCAACTACAAAACTTTAGCAAAAAATAACAATCACATGGACACTAGGGAGTGAGTTTGGAACTTTTTTAAATAAGGTCTCCGAAATTTTGAGACCCTATGCTAAAAGTCTTGATACTTTTACACAGAGTCAACTCCGGTTAGACCCAATTCGAAACGAATTTAATTGAATAGTATAGTCATCATATCTTTTTAGGCATATGATCATTTTAACATTTGACAAAGATAGATTTTTATAGATATAAATTTATTATTTTTTGTTTGGATCGAATATCAACTATTTTAATTGGTGACATCTAAGGTGAACAACCAACTAAATAGTTCAAAGTGAGTCATAATTATTAACCATTGGATCAAATGTTTTTATGAGATATTATAATACCCTCTATCACACCAAATAAAACTTTTTCTCTCCTTAAGTATAAGGTATAAAGTATCGTCACTAAGATGAACACTGTACAATTTGGCCTTCCACTCTCTTAAATTATATGCATATCCTCTGTTTTTTCTATTTGTTCTTATCAAGCTTCATTATCGGAAGTTTAAGAAAATGATTGATCAATGTATGAATCTTCCAGTGGATCTTTGACATTTTTGAATTGTACAAGGGAAGTAAAGGCATTGTAAATATGTAATACATGTATTTGTATGTGATGGATTACTTATTTCTATGATATCATGTTCTTGTTACGAGAATTTCAATTTGAATGACACATAACTCATAGTTAAAAATAAATAATACATGTATCTTTTTCGATGATATCAATTTCTTGTTACGAGCATTTCAATTGAAATGACACATAACTCATAATAGCGATAGGTAGCTCTTTAATTTTTATAATGTTATTATCATAAACCTAAACTATATGCAAAATCAATCAACTAAGAAATATTGGAGGATTTATTAATCAAATACATAAATTTTATATCACACCGTAAGAATAGATATAGTTTGAGATGCAATTCTGTATTATCATCTTTTTATTCTTTATACATGTATCACATTATCTAAGTAGTTAACTCAGGTGGTAATAAAGTGTTGGTTAACTTTGGAGGATCTCCTGGACAATTGCACCAAGTATCCACACATTTGCATCCATGATTTGGATAACGAAATTCACAAGTTTCATCACGGTGACAGTGAAGTGAGACAATAGGACCTCTTGCATCTGATATCTTACACATATCTACATGCATATAAAACATTGCATGATCATCAATTCATCATTAAAAATTATATCATATTTTATTATGACATTTTCTAATTGATACATTCATCTAAAATTTGGAAGAGATTAAGAGTAGAGGAGTAAGATTTTTGACCTGATGCAATGATAACAAAAATCAGTAAGATTGCAAATTTCATAGCTGAATATTTTTGGGTATCCATATACACAATGGAAGATAGCTTTTAGTTAGGACCTCTCTCTGTAGATACTCTAGAGATAATACCATGCTTTATTTATAATAGTTTGTATAAAGTACTTTTAAGAATGTATCAAATAAACTATTATATAAATTATATATATTAAAAATAGTATAAAAGAGATTCTATTAGATTTAGAATTTAAAAGCTAAAAAGAGTAAACAAATAATTAAATAAATAGTAAGTACAAAATTCAAGTCTACATGTTTGAATTATATTTTATAAAATAATCAATCCTTTTCATGTATTTAATTATTGAAAATATAATATAATAAAAAAATAAATATGTTTAAATTGATAATTAAGTTACTTAAAGTATACATTTGACTAATAGTTTTATGATTACTTAGAGTATACATTTTACAAATAGTTTTATGCCTTTCTTTTTATCAAATAGAACTTTTTAACAAGTAAATAACATATTTTGCCTAGAATAAATACATGGCGCATGTTTGATTTGATTTTAAAAAATGGTTTTTTTATTTTTAAAAATTCAAAGAAAAAATTCTATAGGAAGGATCATGGTTCGATTCCCGCAACTGCGATCAAGAGATAGCTTGATCTATTTGATGTCAGAGTTGATCCCCCGAATTGGACTATACCGGTGGTGATAAACAAAAAAAGAAAACTTATTTTATAATACAATTTATCAAAAGTATATTTTAAAACTGTTTTCTATTTTTTAATTTTAAAAACATAAAAAGAAAAACAATTCATAGGCATTTTTATTTTTAATTATAAATTTTAATTACGCAATACAACCAAAAGTGTTGTTTTATTTTTACATTTTTATTATTTTTACTTATATGACGAGTGAAACGAGTTATATATATATATATATATATATATATATATATATATATATATATATATATATATATATATATATATATATATATATATATATATAGGGGCGGAGCTATAGCCCAGCGAGCCCGGGCACGCGCCCGGGCTCAACCCCTCCTTTCGTTGTATACTCCCCACTTAATAGTTGATTTTTTAGACAACATTAGGGACAAAATTAGTAATTTTTAGACAAAATTAAGGGCAAAATTAGTAAAAACAGGGTGTAAAATTTTTGGACAAAATTAAGGGAAATTTTTTTAGACAAAATTAAGGATAAAATTAGTTTAAACAGGGTGTAAAATTAGTAAAAATATGGTATAAATTTTTTTGCCCGGGCTCCTTAAAATTTCTGGCTCCGCCACTGTATATATATATATATATATATATATATATATATATATATATATATATATATATATATATATATATATATATATATATATATATATATATATATATATATATATATATATATATATATATATATAAGGGCATATCATATGAGAATGTCTTTTTTATATGAGAATGTGATAATGAATCTGAACCATTAGATTTTAAAATAAATGGTCAAAATTATGTGGGAATCTTTTTTTCTCCCTCCTACATCATTTATTTTAATATATTCAAGGATTTGTTTTCAATAAATTAAAATAGAAGTATAATTTCCATAAGTAAATGATTTTTTTAATTAAGATATATATGTTTTCGATATAAATCAATTTACAAAATTTACACGACAATCAATGTTTCAAAACCTGAATTGATGATCAAATCGATGAGATAATAGATTACTAGTTTATTGGTCGATCCATTGAGTCATCGGTCAAACCGCATGACTAAATCAGATTAAATCGGATAACTCGATGGAATAAATCAATCTCTATGACAAAATTATATAGTTATTAAATTGATCGAATCAAATGACTCTCTCTCTAAAAAAATTATGACACCTATAAAATTTTAAAATATTATATTTTCAAAAGTTCATTCTATAAAATCAAATTATAATGATAGTCATCACACATAACAAAATAGTGTAAAATACAAATTCAATTAAATTTTGAACAAAATATAATTGTAATATAAATTTAATAAAAAAAATAACTACAGTGTCTAATAAATTTAATTTTAAGGAGGGAAAGATATTCCAAATATGTTTTGAACAAAATATACTTATATTTTATCTTTTTTAATTTAAAATTATCAAAACGGTATGGTTTTGTCTGAGAAAAGAAAGAAGCAAGCATTTAACCCGTTGATTTTCCAAAAATCGTCTGTATGGTATTTACCCGTTTAAAAATGTTTTGACCAGTTCCTACTAGTTCAATAGCTTACTCAATCCAGCAATCAAACCAAATCGATGATCCATCTGACTCATGATTCAATCAGTTCGATGGACCGATCAATTCAATTTTTAAAACACTGTCGATAACCAATCAACAACGTGTGGTCTACCAAATCGCACATATATTTTGAAACATTTTTAAAATATGAAAGTGTTATCTCAATTTTATTCAGCAATTAAATTATATATATTTTATAAACTATAAGTAGTTCAAATTTAATTATTAATTATAAGCAAAAAATTCACCTTCAATTAATTAATATAAAAACTAAGATCAAATTAAAAAATAAATTTTTTAATTTTCATCTCTCAAAATGTTCTTAAGAATTAGTTTACGAAATGATTTTTGTTTTATTTTCCCATTTTTAAAACTGTTTTATAGTTGATATTATCAAACAATATTTTTAAAAAACCTATTTTTAAAGACTAAAGAGAAAAGGTAAAGAGAAAAACCTATTTATAAAAGCTATTTTAAAAACTAAAGAGAAAAAGTAATTTAAACATGCCATAGATATGATTTTTATAGGTTTTAAAGAATAATTTTATGTATTTTTTCAGAAAGGTATACATTTTTTCTATTTAATTATTATTCAGAAACATTTTTTTAATCAAAAGATAACTTCCATTCATTCAAAAAAAACATATACAATCATGCAATCAAACGATCTAGCAACCTGAGGACTAAAAAAGATGGAAACCAAGCCTAACACACCATCATTAATCTAGAGATATGCTCTCTTAACTTAGGTTTAATCCAAACTCCATAAACAAGAGTATCTATAATTTTATCACCTATATGAGTATCTTTTGCACTATGTAAAAAAAATCTATTTCTATACCTCCATATCTCATAAACCGTTTCGGAAAACGCTCTTTTTAGGATTGTAGACTTCAACCCCTTTCCTTTACAATTGTTCATGACCTACGTTATCTCTGCAATCTGTTTACCAGGCCTATGCTGCATGTCAAACCAATCCAACATTGTTTTCTAAATTTGCTTCAACTGAGTACAATCAAACATCATATGGTTCTGAGACTCAATCTGTGTACAAAAACAACAATTGTCCACATTTATGATCCCAATTATGTTTAATCTTTCTCTAGTAGCCAATCTGTCATGGCAAGCTAACCATGTGCATACAATTTCCTGAGGTCTAGCTAGGTTGTTAAAAAATAGCTTGCTCCAAGGTATGTTCTGCTGTATAGTAGTATTCATCTCCCTTATATGGTGCATCAGTTACATCAGTTTCAGAATTCTCTTCAGTATTCATAGGCAACTATTTCTGATGGGGACTGTCATGAGATTTTCTTCTTTGACGTAGTAAGAGTGGATCCATCTTATCCACATACTATCCTCCTTTCCACTCGAGTTCCACAATAAATTAGTCATGTTGGCTCTATTTTAATCCCACAAAGGAATGATGTTCAAACATCTATTTTTTATTAGCATAAACTTTGTGCCAAGCAACTTGAGCCTTCTTGGAATTAGTATCATCACCAGCCCAAAGGAATGTCCTGCAGAGTGACTCAATTTTTTGTATCACATATTTAGGCAAAGGGAGACTTTGCATCCATAAATTGGTGGTTGTCAAAATAACACTTTTGATGAGTTGCACTTTCCCTGCGAAATTGAGGAGTTTAGCACTCCAGTGTCTGATCCTCATTATAAGCCTATCCACAAAGAAACTTGCAGTGTTGCAGACAAAGTTTACTGCTAGTGAGGGGCACACCTAAGTACCTAAAGGGAAGGGTGCCCTCTTCAAAACATGTAATCTGCTGAATCTCATTCCTTACACAATTGTTACACCACCAAAATAAGCTTTGCATTTAGAAGGATTAGCTTTGAGCCCGGTTGACCTTGAGAAATTGGCAAATAATTCCATAACCATTTGAACCGATTTTTTATCTCCTCTTGATAATAGTAGTAGGTCATCTACAAAACAAAGATTTATCAATTGCAACCTCTCACATTTTGAGTGATGATTGAAATCTGGTTTGTCATTCAGCTTTTGTAAAATTTTGTTGAGATACTTTATCACTGTGACAAAAAGCAATGGTGACAGAGGGTCTCCTTGCCCGAGCCTTCTCTTTGCCTTCAGAATATATTCATGCACACCATTTATGTTGAACCTGTAATAGATGGTGGTAACAGTCAGCATCATCCACCCTATATATTTGTTGTGGAAATCAAACTCCCTTAAGATATTTTCCAAGGCCCTCCAGTCCATAGTGTCTAAGTTTTTTGGATATCCATCTAGAGCATAGTCCTAGGAGTGCTCCCTTCCTTAAGTACCCTTTGATGAGTTCATAAGCAAGTAGAGTATGGTCCTGGATGTGTTGCTCATGAATAAAAGCAGCTTGGATTTGATGGATGATATTTTTATTGAACCTTGCTCAATCTTTTGGCTATCACTTTAGATATGATTTTGTATATAATGGAGCAACACAATATAGGCCTATAGTCAATTATGGTTCTTGTTGAGCTGGATTTAGGAATGAGGGTAATCACGACACAATTGATTGCCTTATACAGTTTTCCATCCTCAAAAGACTCTCTCATAACTGCCACCATATCTTGCTTCAAAATGCTCCAAGTGGACTTGAAGAAACTTTGCACCATATACATCTAAACCAGGGCTTTTAAGATCTCAAATCCCTTTCATGGCACTGTAAATTTCTTCCTCTAAAACTGGAGTAATAAGGTAGTTTTATCATCATTGTTGACTTCCCTTCCTTTCCTCATTGAAATAATATCTCTACCTTCCTTATTGGCCTAAAATTTCCCCACCAAAGTGCCATAATACTCCAACACTTCCTTTTCAATATATCCTCTATCAGTCAGCACATTCCCATCTTGTTTTGTGATTGTTCTGACAGTAGTTTGCTCCAGTCTAGTTTTCAGTGAGTCAAAGAAGTAACTGTTATTTCCATCTCCATGCTTAAGCCATTCAATTTTGTACGTTTGGCCGAGATCATTCTCCTCTATAATATTACATTTTATCACTTCCTTAGTGCATATCTTCACTTTACCAATATTTTCTATGTTCATCTGGTCTTCCATAAGCTCTTATTGTGCCTTATACAACTCATTTCTCATATTCTCCAGGTGGATTTTAATTCCAATCATAGATTTTCTAAGTGTCTTAATAACAGGTTGTAATCTATAAAGTTTTCTCCACATACAATACATCTTTCCTCCCTCAATAGAGTTCCTCCATTTGGAAGATACTGCTTGTTAATAGCCCTCCATCTGAATGACACTATTTCTGAACTTGAAGTTGCCTTTAAATTTCTCTCAATACTCATCACTCTTAATCCAAAGCAAGGCATGATCATAGATCCCATGCCCCATGACATTAAGATTAGTATCCATAAACTTTCTAAACCAAACTACATTCTCCAATCCTCTATCAATCCTAGAGTATATGGTGCCCTTCAGTTGTTTATTAGTCCAAGTATAGTGCTCACCTTTACTGTCCATTTCAGTCAAGCCAATGTTATCCATCATATTTTGGAGGTCAATAAACTCAGTTTCATGCACCTCTTTCCACTAATTTTGTCCCCAACATTGAGTACATTGTTGTAATCACCAATGATGCACCAAGCTCCTTAAACCTATGGATGCATATTCTCAATATTTCTCCATAAAATTTTCCTCTTAGCCAGTTGGTTCATAGCATGCACAACTGTAAGATTATACAACAGGTCCCTTTTAGTAGAAATAGAAAGCACCTCATAGTGTATCATTTGATCACTACTAATTAACTTGTTCACCTTAACCTTATTTTCATTCCACAGTAGCAAAATTCTCCCATTATCATGATTGGAATAGTTATCTAGGTACAACCAATTTCCACCAAATTTTCTTCTACCAGCTTCAACTTTATTTTGTTTTACTCTAGTTTCTACTAGTACCACAATGGCAGATGTTGAATCGGTAAAGCGGCAACAAAAAGTAAGTATTTATTTCATTTTATCATATCGTCTACACATGGATTAGTGATTATTGAATCGTTGTTTGCCCATTCTCGCATTCTTGAGTTTGGGATAAAATAGGTTTAAAGTAAAATGTAGGAATTAAACTTATGAACATCAAAGAATTTCATTCTTCGGAAATGAAAGAACTCTCGAGATTGAATTTCATATACATTGTACATACTTAAACTACTTACCCAGATGTACTCATCCTAAATCACTCGTCACAATCACCACGTACCACTCACATAGAGGTTATCTCTTACGCAGAGTGAGAAATCAAGAGTTTCGTTCTTCGTCAGCGATGTCTCGTGCAACTAAAACAACACGGAGGCATTAAGAGTCGATACCCACATGATTATTAAGCCTTAATCTATCTCTAGAGTTAAAACCCAATAAGTGTTCATACTAAATCTGAATCTAAGTTGTACATGTCTATAGCAACTCAAATCCCAATAAAGTAAGCAATCACCAATTATAATTTGTAAAGCAAGAATTACAGAACACTATGAATAAGCAATATACATATAAAGAAAAGTAAACTTACAAACAAACCCTAACATTAGAGGAAAGTAAAGAGAAGAAAAAGGAGAAAACCAAATCTCTCGCAATGTCAGACACGATCAATCGAGCTCCTGACCAAAAATCATCCGATTACAAGCCATAATTATTGTTTTCTAAGCTCTCTAGACCAAAAAATGAAAGTTGATGAGTTGGGAACATATACCCCAAAACATAACCCTAAAAAAATCTGATTTTCCCTACTTAACACTTTCTAAACCGCCTAGATCGCGCTTAGCGCGCTAAGCCTGCTCAACAAAAAAAATTAAATCTTATTTTGGCCATAACTTGAGAACCGTAACTCCGATTTTTGTTTGGTTCGAAGTGCTGGAAAGCTTATTCCATTTTTATCCGTTGATCAATTGCTCAAAATCACGCGTTTGAAGCGGTATCTTCGACACTTTATTGCTCATGCTATAAATACGCATCATTACCTACAAAATGAATAGAAAACTATCAAACGGTACATAAATGAATCGAAAAAAAAATGTATACACAATATGTACAAATATAACTAAAACGCGTGAATTCACACACAAGTTAAGGAAAAATAGCCGATAAGTACCACAAATATATATACAAAAATAACTACAATTTGGCCCTTATCAAACTCTCCCCAACTTAAACTTGTTTGTCCTCAAACAAAGGTCAAATAACTCAAAGAATAAAAAGTAACAAACCAAAAAATCATGAGTTAACAATTTTTTAAATCGGAAGACAAATGTACGGTTCAAACAAAAATGCACAAGCAAACTAAATTCTTACCTCAATCTTACAACGACAACATGAAAACGAAACAAATCCTAAGTACAAAACACGTATAAAAAATTCTAAAACAATACAATATTCACAAATGAATCACACCTAGCACACACTTTATCGGTAGATGAAAAACACAAACATGAGGGCTTAACCTCACTCAACTTTTAAGCTAACAACAACTAAATTATGCATTCATCAAAAGCAAACAATGTTGAAAAGCACAAAAGCAAAAAATCACTAGGACTTGAAGGGTTGTAATGTGGTTTGGGTAACAAGTAAGAGTCAATATCTAAAGGTAATTAAAACAAAACAATGCCTGGTCCATTGGAAGTGATCCATTCAGAAAGTCTCAAGCACCAAATCAATCACACTTCTTCAATCTTTTTAGCATAATTGTCACACCAATACACATAACTTATTAAGCATATTTATTTGCTATTTTTTTTTATATTTCAAAGCTTTTTCTCTTTTTTCTTTTCCTTTTTCTTTTTCATATTTTTTCTTTTTCAACCACTTATGACTCTAACCTCAAGCAACCAACTTATGAGCAACAAAACAATGCTCTCCCCAACTTAAACACAACTACATATAGTGACAAGAACACTCCCAACACCTAAGGCAAGGAACAATCTAACCAACATATACGATTGTGGGCTAAGTACCAACAAACAACATTAGAATCCATAATGAACTACTCACCTATGCAAAAGTTCATAATTCAACACCAAGATGAATTCTAACTAAAAGGCTCAAAGGGGTTAACAAGTGCTCACTCACTCACTCACACAGTGAAATATTTTTATTTAGGTGGTTATTCTCAAAATCAAACAAAATGCCTTGATCATTTTCATACTTTCATACAAAACAACATAAATTCAAGATTAAACATAATAAAATTGAGTTAAGACAAAGATTGTTGGTCTCCCGTGCATATAGTAAACAATGAAAAGAAACCTCACAAGGGTTTAGTCCTAAAGTGATTCAAGAATGAACAAAAATTAAAAAAGAATGAATGACATGAAATTCGTATAAAACAAAATTCTTCTGATCATGTTATGCTATAGAAAGCAATAAACGAGTACAAACTTCAACAACTATCATAACCATACATTCGTAAGTTGAAACAATCAAAATCGGGAAATCATCATATGCAACTTCGAGTGATCAGGCCAAAATTTGAATCCAGACAACCACATAAGAATTAGAAACATTACTATTATTTACTATGCTATAAATCCTTGATGAAAATGGGAAAAAAGAAGAGGCAAGTGAAACAATAAAAAAATTTCACTGGCTCTGCATAGTAGGGCGCGCTGAGCGCACTACACCAGATGTAGAAAAACCAATTCAGTAGACTGCACAACTAGTGTAACCTCAACTTATCACCTACACACCTTATTTACACAACTAGTAGAAGACTCGTGCGTCCGCACGGGTAAGTTCACTCATATCTTAAATCATTCGATAAGACTTGATTGTTGATGATATATTATATTATATAATTATTATTATAAAATCATTAATAATTGAAAATATTTTAAAGTAATATGTAACAAATCATCAATATGATAAATTCAATATGTTTAATAACTGTAAACATTTAAAATTATCACTAATAACTATAAATATTTTGTTGATTAAAATTTTTTTAAAAAAATATTGTGGTGATAGTGACTTGTAAAAATAGTGAATTTGAGTGCGAAAATTCACAAAGTTCGTAAAATTTACTAATACCACTCATTGTTTCCCTAGAAATAAAGATGTTTTCTCTCAAATAAAATAGGTATTACGTTGGTAATGGCCCGTAAAATAAAAAAAGCTAATTGTCTGTACGGTTATTGAATATTATTCAATTTTGTAAAATAAATTATTAATTGAATTAAAAGTAAGAAATAGATTAGTTCTTATTTTTAGTAATAATAGAAAATAAAATTGATTTAATATATTGTAAAATCACAACCAATACATATATTAATAGTTTTAGAAAAACTTAAATCATATTTTTAACACATATTGAAAAGCAAGGGCAATCTCGAAAAATCGTGGACCTTTTTGAAGTGGGAGGTTAATAAATGACTACTTTTTCTTTATGTAGTGTTGCAAAAATTGTTCATTACAGTAGCGGCGGCTACTGGCAGTATGTTTAATTCACTAATAGCTTACCTTAATGCTATGGAGAAGAATACAAGTAATACATGTTGAATGCGGCTTAAACCGGTTTCATCTCAGTCAGTTTACTCACGTTATAACGGCAGGCAGGCAGTAGGTTCGAAGTACATTTATAGCCAATATATCGCCTATGGCTTGGCATGGTATAGTTATTGATGTATTACATGTTGAATGATAACAATAAGAAAATGAATATCATTGTATGACTAAGCATGTTAATAACACATTTACCATACATTAACGCAGTAAGAAAATTAAAGCCAATGTATTAGTAACCATGCTAAACATATATTTATAACACAGTAGCCATGCAGTTGGAAAAGTGAAGCCATGTATTTATGTGACAGATAGTATTATAAGCTTTTTAGCACAATAGTTCTATTTAGTTAAAATACCATTTTTGTCCCTTATGTTAACCTTGGTGTTCATTTTGGTCCCTTAACTTCAAAAAGTGTCATATTGGTCCCTTAACTCTTCAAAAGGTGTCATTTTAGTCCTTTTTGTCACATTAGCGACGGAAAAATTCAAAAAACGGTCGCTAAATCAATCTCTAATATGACCAAAAAACTAAAATGACACCTTTTAAAAAGTTAAGGGACCAATATGACACTTTTTAAAGTTAAGGGACCAAAATGAACCCCGAGGTTAACATAAAGAACTAAAAAGGATATTTTGCCTTCTATTTATAACACGTCTAGTGAAGCAGACTATTGATAATAACACATTAAGTACAAAGCTATTTTGAAAATAAGGATCTAGTTATTTCTACATCTACGAATTTCAACTGCTATAATATGTTGATAAACTGCATGACAGAATTGCTGCCAAAAGCAATTCTAAAAAATGATATAGTTAATATTGTCCAATACCTTGTGTCAAAAATTAGAATCTAAATATTTTAGTTATCACTGGAGAACAATCACATTGAGTTGCTCTCCGAATGGTGTCAAATCATAAGATGATTCATGATAATAAAGATTACAGCAAGTCAATATTACATTTAAATGCATTTAATTGAAGCTAATAATCTTAGGCAACCAAAAAAAAGGTGTAACTTAAATATGATGTTCTTACAATAATAATTTAAAAGTTAGGTTTTAACTAAAATGTAAAATTAAAATATCAGTTCGAACATTTACACAAGTTACAATTGAATTGGACTAACCAAACTAAAATAAATCATTGGAACTATGGATATGAATTGAACCGTTACATTATTACATTGACTTCATAATAGCAAAGCAATGCAATTTTGTTATTACATTTGACTTCAAAAAGCAGTAGTATTACTCAATTTTGTTATAATACATGTTGTACAAACAAAAAGAAACTAAGCACTCTTTTGTGCATTCAAAAATATAGTACTCTTTTGATGGGTTCGGATAGTGACAGCACATGCTATAAGTATTAAGAAAATGTATTTGTGTTAAGGTAGAGTAAGCTAAGAAATTAATGATCATAGTCCAAATGCACAAAAGTAACAACCTATACCTGCACCAGCACGCATAGATGTATGAGCCTGTCACACCCGACCAATACTAAGAAAATAGCTTTCCCTTGCATTTTTGCTGTTTTTGAGGATAGACTGGATATCTTACAGTAGTTGGCACAGCAGGTGGTACAGGAGGTAATAGCTAACTGGTTCTTGGTTATAATGCAGAGTATTATATTGAATATTATATCATAAAACATGTATTCTAAATTGAGATATTTCATAGTGTTGTATTTTAATGCATTTAACAAAACCTTTAAGCATTATGTTTTTATTTACACGCATTATGTTCTAACTGAAAGTGAAAATAGAACAGAACATAATAGCTACATATAGCAATAAATGAAAATAGAGTAGGATTGATTACTATAGAAACAGAACGGTAAACTCACCAAAGGATGGGGAATATGAAAATACAGGATAATCTTGATCTTTCCTTTCTAGGATTTCAAGATTAAACATAATAAAATTGAGTTAAGACAAAGATTGTTGGTCTCCCGTGCATATAGTAAACAATGAAAAGAAACCTCACAAGGGTTTAGTCCTAAAGTGATTCAAGAATGAACAAAAATTAAAAATGAATGAATGACATGAAATTCGTATAAAACAAAATTCTTCTGATCATGTTATGCTATAGAAAGCAATAAACGAGTACCAACTTCAACAACTATCATAACCATACATTCGTAAGTTGAAACAATCAAAATCGGGAAATCATCATATGCAACTTCGAGTGATCGGGCCAAAATTTGAATCCAAACAACCACATAAGAATTAGAAACATTACTATTAATTACTATGCTATAAATCCTTGGTGGAAATGGGAAAAAAGAAGATCCAAGTGAAACAATAAAAAAATTTCACTGGCTCTGCATAGTAGGGCGCGCTAAGCGCACTACACCAGATGCAGAAAAACCAATTCAGTAGACTACACAACTAGTGTAACCTCAACTTATCACCTACACACCTTATTTACACAACTAAGCATAATTTACAAGTGTTGGTGTGCCTCCCAACAAGCGCTTGTTTTACGTCATTAGCTCAATGCCTTTATTGTGCTTGGGTAGTAACTTCACGACACGCCAATGCTTTCACCTCAATGAAAACCTAAAGAAAGTGTACTAACCACACACTAGAACAAATTTCAGGAAACAATATAATTTACAACGATACGTAAACAACACATATGTGCACATACTTGAACCATAAGAAAAACACAATTTTTACAAAAAGAATGATGAAAATGAATAAACAAGTTAAAAAGTGACGATCTGTAATTAAAGAGATAATCCAAGTTCAAATTGTGTAGTCAGTTCACCAAACAAAATCAAAGTATGTATAACTATACACAAGTATCAATATATTGAATACCTACAAAACTCAAAAACAAAGAAACTATCGCAATGCGATCCAATAGAAACACAAATCCCCGACAACGGCACCATTTTGTTGAAGCGGTAAGGCGGCAGCAAAAAGTAAGTATTTATTAAGTTTTATCATATCGTCTCCATAGAGATTAGTGATTATTGAATCGTCATTCGACCAGTCTCGCGTTCTTGAGTTTGGGATAAAATGAGTTTAAAGTAAAATGCGGAACATCAAAGAATTTCATTCTTCGGAAATGATAGAACTCTCGGGATTGAATTTCATATACACTGTACATACTTAAACTACTTACCCAATCGTACTCATCCTAAATCAATCGTCACAATCAGCATATACCACTCACACAGAGGTTATCTCTTACGTAGAGTGAGAAATCAACAGTTTTGTTCTTCGTCAACGATGTCTTGTGCAACTAAAACAACACGGAGGCATTAAGAATCGATACCCACATGATTATCAAGCCTTAGTCTATCTGTATAGTTAAAACCCAATATGTGTTCATACTAAATCTGAATCTAAGTTGTACATGTCTATAGCAACTCAAATCTAAATAGAGTAAGCCAACACCAATCATAATTTGTAAAGCAAGATCACACAACACCATGAATAAGCAATATACATATAAAAAAAGTATACTTACAAACAAACCTTAACATTAGAGGAAAATAAAGAGAAGGAAAGTGGAGAATACCAAATCTCTCGCGGTTGTAGCAACCTGCCTAAAAATTTATAACTTAGAGTCGCCACTTATTCTACCAAGGCGAATAGGAAACCTTTAATGATTAAGAGATTTAGGGTAAGATACTATATTCGGGTTAAGGGAAGGTGTTAGGCACCCAAAACCCTTTCCTAAAGGTTAACATTGCAAAGATGAAAGTTATGGCAAAAAACATAGAGAAAGGCAACAGATAGTTAATAGGGTTAAAGGCTTAATTATTGACATGATTAAGATTTGGAGGAGGGAGACTCGCCTTGGTTATCCAAGTGCCTACGTATCTCCTTAGGGAGAATCAGAGTCAACGTAGTTCGGGGAAGGGTTGTACGCCTTGGAATTGAATTTGATATGGTTGAAAGTTGTCTGAAGGCTTTTTGAATGGCCTGTCGTAGTTTTGAATAAGGATGAAGATCCGTAGTTTGATTTGAAGTGTTTTGAATGTTTTTAGATTTGGGCGTACAACCCTGATTTTAATTTGTACTATTAATCGCGATGATCAATAGGTTTGGTCACCATAATTAATAGATTAGTAAAGGATTGCTGGCAATTCTAATCGATTGATTCGATTATCACTTTTAGCAAATGGAATGTATTTTAATATAAGTATTAATTTATCGTTATCCCTCATAATCAATAGCTTTGATTAAAAATAATAACGAATTTTTAAGGAGGAAATGCTAATCATCGTAACCAACAGATTTGGTTAAAACCATTTAGCAAAATAAGTTTATTTGAATTATATTATTTTAATTAATTAAACAATTAATTGATTATTACCCACCGCGATCAATTGATTTAATCGAAGCGAATAATAAATTAAATCCTATTATTCTTTGGCTAAAAAAACTAATGGGATTGGGCGAACCCTAATATCTTGGTAACAATCTTCTAGGGTCTTCTATGATTTTTATAATTAAAATTAATAAATAAATTAAATCGATATAATCGAAATAATCGGAAAAATATTCTAATCCTAACCCTAATTATATTCCTAATCCTAATTAAATAAATTAACTAAATAATTATAATTAATTAATATAAATAAATAATAGAATAAAGTAAAAAAAGAATATAGAAAACCTGGCTATCTTCCAGCGTAGTTGACCCTTGAATGCCCATGGTAGAGATGCAATTCCTGTACGTTAGATTAGGATGGTAGGAGATCTAAAGGCCAGGATGAGAGGACATATGGTAAACCAAACCTGGGCGTACACATGGAATCTGCAGGGAGTTTATTAGAAAAAATAAATGCCTCACGTCTGGTTCGAACCCAGGTTCGTGAGGTTCCAACAACCAGATTCATACCACCTGACCTTCGCCTATGAGCTGTTAGTGATTCCCAGGAAATTATCATATAATAAGACAAATAAGAAACCAAGATCCTAGTGCGTGTGGGCCCATGTATACTCTGACTGGCCAATAGAATGTTAAACAAAAAACGCAGACCTTTTGACTCACCAATTAACAACAGAGAGAGAACTGTTGATTTTGACGGACCAATGGGATAGTCCCAATTCGCCACGCAAGCTAATCACCTGGTCCCAGCATCTCACCGTCGCTGGAACAGTGACTGAGGTTGTCTTCTCCGGCCGTGTGGATCATGCATCCTGGAGAAAACACTTCGTATGAAACTGGAAAATAGCCCAGATCGGGTAAATCACATGCTGCAAGTCCAGTGGTGACGTCCTTTTTCCCTAAAAATCCCTGCAAACTCAGATACGAAGCTCCATGAGCTTTATGCCCTAATAATGGCAAGTTCATGTCCGGCCACCAAAAATCGCGAGTGAGTGATCAAATCGACTCAAAAACACCATACAAACTCGTTAGTGACATTAGTTTTAATCGAAACCATCCGTAAATAAAAAAACGAATCATGAACATAATTCTTCAAAGTATGAACGTATGCATGGTCATGTAGGGTGCATGGGGCTCTACCAATGGTCCTTCTTACCTTCACTTACCTCCAGAACAAGACTCTGTCCTTGAATGGCTCTGAGAACGTCTCTAAATTAGGATTTTGAAATCACAAGTTTATGTCTAATTTTGAGTTTTGAAACCCTAGCTCCTTTGGCCCCTATTTTCGTCCTCCCCTCATTCTCCCTATTTTTTAGAGTATATATGATCCTCTTAGGGTTTCTTTTGGGCTTCTATCTTTAGGTCATGAGGCCCCTTGGTAATTTCACATAATTTGCATATATACTTTCCAAAATAGGTGATTTTTATTTCTCCATCAATGTTCACGTTTGGATACTTCATGGTGTATAATATGGGCCTTCAAAAGATAAAAATCAAACCCAAGTGTATTAATTCAATTATTTTCATATTCTACTTAATTTATTTGCCTTTTAATTGAAAAAAATTCAAATAAATGTAAATAAAAATAATAGAAAATATGAGGATGGCCTTATAAGTCATTTTTAGGTCATAAGACTGTTTGCAATCAAAACTTAGGCCAAATAATCAAAAAATGTCAAATTGGTGCAATTAGGGTTCCATGCATATCTTGAAAATTTGCCAACTTGTGCGCCTCGTATCTCCCTCAATTTTAATCATATAAACGCATTCTAGGACTTTTTAGAAAGCTTGATGAGTCCTTTAACACCTCCTTTTGGTTTCACCTCAATTGAAGCTTCCATGCTCGAGTTATGAGCTTTGACCCAAAAGGTGTTTTTTTGTTGACTTTTAAAAAGACCTGTAATATATTGCACCATATCTTCCAAATGAATCATTTCTGGCCTTGGCTTGTGAAAGGCAAAGTTGTAGAGGATCAAATTTCCTTCAAAATAGGCTTTGAGTGAGAAATTTCTGATAAAGTATGAGAGAGTTATGGCCAGTCAAAGTTGAGTTGACTTTTCCTACAAAAACCCTAATTTGAACTTTTGAAATTTGTTCATTTCTGAGTTTTTATTAATGGATCATGATCAACCTTTGATCAAATGATGGATATAATCTTCCATACTTGATGTTGACAGAAGTCAGGAGTTTTGACTATACTTTGACCATAGTTGACTTTTAAGTCAACATAGTCGATTATTGATATCTGAGCCATTGAGATACCTTGAGGTTCATTTGAGGCCTCAAAGATTCAAACACCTTTGATAAAATGTAAAACTCTAGTTTTAGATATGAGAGAGTGGCTTGAGACAACTTTAGAGCCTTGAGTTATCGGAGATGCAATGAAGAACCTTTGATTGAATATAGGAGGGCAAATTTTGGGGTATGACAGCTGCCCCTGTTCAATCTTCTTAAACCTGAAGAGTCAGATAGGCACGTCTGCCTATCGTGGTCTAAAGGTAGAAGATGATTGAACACTGAAATGCCCTGAAATTTGCACTTATTGGGAAGGATGTTCTGCGGGAGATGGGCTTGAAGATGCCACCCAAGGTAAATACCATTTTTCGGCACATGAAGAAAATACTTTCTGGAAGGAACCAGATGCTTTGATTGTAGCATAGCCTAAATAGGCAACCTGAATTTTATGCAATGTTATGATGCATGTAATGTATGATGCAGTGAGCTTCTAAAAAATAAATGAGAGTAATGTATGTATATGCATTATGTATGAATGAGGTATGTTAATTAAATGATGCATGATTGTCAGTATGTTAGTTGAAGTTAGTAACTTTGGAAAAGAAAAATAGAACCTTGTTTGTTATTGAAGAAGATCACTGCCGAGGGAGTAACGTGATAAACCCAATTGGAGAACTATTTGAGAAACCTTGTGATCAGGGCAAAGAAATCCCTATTTGCAAAGAGACGTAGCTTTATATCACTGCCTGGGGACTAACGTGATATTAATCAGCGAGATGATTTGAAGGAGATCACTGCCAAGGGACTAACGTGATGAATGCTATGTAGAAGATAATTAACTTGTTGTAGTGCTAGAGGGTTTGCAGTTCGTAGGTAACCCACTTACTATAGTTCTAGTAAGTCGTCACGGTTGGTATACCCACTCCCTATCGTAGTTTGAGTAAGTCTGTCGCAGATGGTGTGACCCACTTACCATAGCTCTGGTAAGTCGTCGCGGTCGGTCACACCTACTTACTATCGTAGTTGGAGTAAGCTTATCGTAGATGGTAGGGCCCACTTACTATTGGTCTAGTAAGTCGTCGCAGTTAGCCATACCTGCTTACTATCGTAGTTGGAGTGAGTTTATCGTAGATGGTAAGGTCCACTTACTATTCAGTAAGTCGTCGCGGTTGACCATACCTACTTGCTATCGTAGTTGGAGTAAGCTTATCGTAGATGGTATGACCCACTTACTATAGTTCTAGAAAGTCGTCGCAGTTAGCCATACCTGCTTACTATCGTAGTTTTGATTAATCCCCAAAAGGATCACTTGCTATAGCTCTAACAAGCTCACCCGCACCAATGGGATCCACTTGCCCCGGTTCGAACAAATTTACCTGCATAGAAGATTGTTTGCCTGTATGAAAAGGATTCACTTGCTTGGAGACTCACGACTCGAGGTTCGGGAAAGATAGTATGTCAAATGTTTTACGACTTGCGGGTCGGAGACAATAGCATGTCAAATGCTTTACGACTCGTGGGTCGGAGAACACACTTATTGCAACACGAGGGTTGGAACAGGGTTTTTTTTGTAGTATGAGAATGCGCTAGATGATATGTATATGCTAATGCTAATGCGTATGTATATGTTTTATGAGAGAAATGAACAACAAGATTGCTATCATCGGTAAGGTTACCGGGATACGTCATTCAGGTGATTGAGAATAAGCCAACAGTAAGGTTACTGGCATCGGTAAGGTTACCGGGAAGCAAGTGGACAATGTGGTTTAATACCAGAGCTTTGAATTGGATGTTTTGATGTATGGGATAATGCTTATGCTCATGCATATGTTGATTGATGTAATGAAATAATGCCTTCTATGAGACTACCTGAAAAAGGTTCCTGGAATGGATATAAAAATTTGTCTTAAAGAAGACTACCTGAAAAGGTTCCTAGCAAAGGATGAGGAATGTCTTAAAGAAGACTGTCTTGAAAGGCTAAAAAATGTCTTAAAAGACTACCTAAAAAGGGTTTTAAAGAAAGAATAACGGATGTCTTAGAAAAAGACTACTTAGGAAGGTTCGTAGAATGTCTTAGAGAAGACTACCTGAAGGGATTCCTGAAAAGGATGCCAAATTGTTTTGAAAAAGACTACCTGAAAAGGTACTTAGAACGGAAATGTCTCGAAGAAGACTAACTCGAAAGGTACTTAGAAAAAGAATGTCTTAAAGAAGACTACCTGAAAAGGTACTTAGAAAAAGGAATGTCTTGAAGAAGACTATCTGAAAAGGAACTTAGAAAAGGAATGTCTTGAAGAAGACTACCTGAAAAGGAACTTAGAAAAGGAATGTCTTGAAGAAGACTACCTGAAAAGGAACTTAGAAAAGGGAATGTCTTGAAGAAGACTACCTGAAAAGGAACTTAGAAAAGGGAATGTCTTGAAGAAGACTACCTGAAAAGGAACTTAGAAAAAGGAATGTCTTGGAGAAGACTACCTGAAAAGGAACTTAGAAAAGGAATGTCTTGAAGAAGACTACCTGAAAAGGAACTTAGAAAAAGGAAAATGTCTTGAAGAAGACTACCTGAAAAGGTTTTTGGAAATGGCGATGATTGTCTTAGGGCAGACTACCTAGAAAGGTTCTTAGAAATAGAATGTCTTACAGAAGACTACCTAAAAGGTTCTTGGCAATGACGATGATTGTCTTAAAGAAGACTACCTAAAAAGGTATGGTGTAATGTATCAACCGATGTATGTAATGCATGATTTATGTATTTGCATGATGCCCCAATGATAGGTTGTTGATAACCAAGCGGATATAGTTTGCTAATGTTGTAAGGTTGTTGGACGCTAGCACGATTTTCCAATGCCTGTTCTTTTGAAGATCGTAGTTAGGAGAAAGATTGATTCGAGGTTACTAAGTATGAAGACGCATTTTCCTTTTGTTGTACGTCTTACGGATATGATATCCATTGCCCCAGTATTTTTGTGGGAAAAGATGCTTATGAGGGAAGTGCCCCAGGAAATAGCCTTGTCATATGCTTCGATGTTTAGATTGAAGGGTGTGCCCCTGACTTGCCAGATATGGAGGGTTATCCATGGTTTTCTATCCATTTTGAATTTATCCCATGCTTGACATGCCCCTGATTGAGATTGCTTCAAGATGTGACCCAAGTCAATTGAACCTTAGGAAGAATGCCCCTTGTTAATAGGATGTTTGGTTGTATGCCCCTGTTTAGAAAAACCCTCTGGACGTGGTTTCCCCATTCAAGAGTCTTTATCATAAATGATCGCCTTTGTGCTAAGTGTATATTCGTAGATGGTGTTGTACCCTTTGAGAAGTAATTTTAATACAATGCAAATGCAAGTTTTGAAATCGAAGGAGTGGATGATGAATGCTTGAAGAAGCGCATTGGTTAGAAATAGTTTTAACAAACCTAGGAGTGAGTATAACAAAATCCTGCTTAATATGCTTTCGTGGTTAACCTTGCCTCAATTAGGACTTTTGAATGTTGTAACTTGGCTTGGTTCGCGGTTTAAGAAACAACGGATATAAGGCTCAAAATTTATTTAACCCACCCATTTCTCCTTGATGTTCTCCAAATCCTAAAAATTCGCCTAATCCAATGAATGTGCTTTGTTTGTAAGAAAATCGTTTCAGTCTTGATGTTAAGCAGAAGCCTTAGTAGAGATCCAAGTATTGATGGTAAAAATATTGTAAAGATCTAAGCATAGATGAGAAGCTTCGATGATTTAGCAGTCACAAGATTGTACTTTGTGTTTTGCTTTTGCTTTGTTTTTATCCCTTATTTTTGCATGAACCAATTCCTTTGAGTTTGATCCATCGGGATGCCCTAATTTTTGCCTAAGTCATCTTTGTTTTTTCTGAAATTCTCCATTTTGACCTAGCGGGCGTTTTTCTTTTGAAAGCTCCTTTTGAGATTTGATCCTTGGATATTGAATGTTGTGACTGCCATGTCGATTTTGATTTGTAAGCTTCACCTTTGACACTTCCTCGATCTTGAATGATGTAATGAGGAAGAGGATGTTGTGAATGTTATCTCCATTGCTTCCTCAATCTCAGATGAACGCGAGGAAGAAGATATGCTTGAACCTTTGCTTGAATCCTTGCTTGGATTAACTGATTCTCTTGACAACCAAAATACATCATTGAATTAATTGAAATCTACCTTACCCCTGGTTAAAATCAAGGTTTATTTGAAAAGTAGAAGCAAACTCCAACTCCTGGCTCGAGAGGGTGACGAGGGATTAACATCCTTATACCTCCACTGTTTAGGGATTTGAAACAATGCCTGTACATCGTCGGTTCGGTCTTACCTTGAAAGCATATATTTAGCTGGACTTAGTTATTTGTATTCGTCATTCTCCCTCAAGTTTGTTAATGATTGGGAGTGATAATTTGAAATATAATTTGAAATGGAAAGTCGTAGCGGGGCGAAAGAATTGATTTCAAAACATGCATGATTATTTTATTGAATTACTATTCGAAAGGTACAACGTTTTACATCAAATAGCATTTTGTGATCGTAGGAATTACAACTAGAAAGATAAACCTATTAATCCTAAGGGCAATCTCCTTTGTAGATCCATCGACCTTGTTTTACTCCTTAGTTAGTGAACTTGTAGAAGTGAGGGTAATCTCGAATTCTCCTTGGACATGTCAAACCCGTTGGGAATAAATCGTTAGCGGTGGGTTTTCGTCGTATCGGAACTTCATGAGTTTCCTTTGACTGAACCTTTTTTGCTTTTCCTAAGGATAGTATTACACCATTCGCAATCTTCGGAGTTCGTGGATTGATGAAGAACCTATGGCTCTTTTGCCCCTTGGTGTGGGGTCAACACATGTCACCTTCCCTCCATCGTGGTCATGCATCTTTGTTCAGGGTATTGCCCTAGCTGGACTGACTCTTGCCCCCAGGTTATCGTAGAACGTCCTTGTAAGTTTGCTATGTTCGTAGATGAACCCCTTTATGACTAGATACCCTTTGAGTGTATCTATGAGGGAACTTCGTTGTTGAACTAATCCTTGCTCGATAATAACCTTTGTTGCATTCCAATCCTGTTACGGCAAGGCGTGGGCATGTAAATGGCATGGTGAAAGGCGTCTTCTTTTCCTTAAGATCATTCTTAATTGTTTATCCTCCTTCTTTCTCCTCTTTAGTTTTTCTCCACGAGTCTCGGGAAATCGGCTAGCATGGTAAGTGTGGGTGCGGGCGAAGATATGAATGCAAATGTAAATGTCAATGTAAATGTATGGATGCATGAAAATGCAAATGCATGCATATGCACAAGACTCCTTATATTATAACTCCTTGCATGCAATGCAGACGGGTGACATGTGATCCTAAGGATAACCTTAGAGGCGACATTAGACCCTTAGTGAAATCCTTGCAAGATAGATGTTATGACACGCCATTAGAGATCCCTTAGATCAGGGAGTATGCAGAAGGTAGCGGCTGGTGACCGTTCAAGACAGTCACCAAGTCTCATGGCCATCGTGAAGCCAATCGACGTGCATTAATGAGGATGTCCTTCAGGGGAAGGACGCGTGGTTGTAAAAATACAAAGGTGTAAAAGGGAAATCCCTACGGGCTAGGGAGTGCGTATGAGCAAGCATAGAGTGACCGTTCAAGACAGTCACTAGATCTCATGGTCATCGAGAGACCAATCGACGCGCATTAGTAAAGATGTCCTTCGTACGAAGGAAGTGATTTTAGAAATAGAATCCCTACAGGTTAGGGAATGCGTAGATGGAAGCACGAGGTGACCGTTCGAGACAGTCACTAAATCTCATGGCCATTGAGAGGCCAATCGACGTGCGTAAGCGAAGATGTCCTTCGTGGGAAGGACACGTATTTGCAAGAATGCAAAGATCTAAGAAGAAAATCCCTACAGGCTAGGGAACGCATAGATGGTGATGTCCTTCGTGGGAAAGACGTGGTCTTAGAAATTAGAGTCCCTATAGGCTAGGGACCATGTAGGGGTACCTGCAAAATTGAAACGCATACATTCGTGGCATATAAATCGCAAATATATATCAAGCACAAAAGCACAAAAGTCCTAGGTTCATAGGTTCGACGTTGCGGCTCTTGGGAGCCAACCTTTTTATAGGGGGTTCTAGAAGGTCTCATGGGGTCGTTCGTAGCCTCCGAGACTTTTTGTCTCTTCGGATTTTAGAACAACTCATTTTATCCATGAGGTTCGAATTTTTGGGGTAGGTTCTCGGAGAGATCAGCCAAGTATCCAGTCCTGCCCTCAACAAAGTCAAGCCTCGTTTTGGACATTTCCGAATACTCAACCCACTCCGAGTGGAGTTATCAATGAGACTCGTAGGCGATTCATGTCCCCTATTGATCTCAAAGTTAACTCCCACACTTAGGGTTTTAACACGACACAATATCCAGCAGTGCATATAAAAATATAACAGGCAATAAAATATAAATATATTCACATAAGCGATTAGATATAAACATATCCTAAATAATTAAATATTTTTAGGTAAAAATAAATAAATAAACAAAATTTAAAAAAATAAAAAAAATAAAAATAATTACAAACCCTGGAAAAAAAAAGCACGTTAGCCAAACCCTAAAAAAAAAAAAGTTGCCAAACCTAAACCCTGCCAAAACCTAAAACCTATATGAGCATAGTATTCACCATTTAAGTTGTCCCCAGCAGAGTCGCCAGCTGTAGCAACCTGCCTAAAAATTTATATCTTAGAGTCGCCACCTATTCTACCAAGGCGAATAGGAAACCTTTAATGATTAAGAGATTTAGGGTAAGATACTATATTCGGTTTAAGGGAAGGTGTTAGGCACCCAAAACCCTTTCCTAAAGGTTAACATTGCAAAGATGAAAGTTATGGCAAAAAACATAGAGAAAGGCAACAGATAGTTAATAGGGTTAAAGGCTTAATTATTGACATGATTAAGATTTGGAGGAGGGAGACTCGCCTTGGTTATCCAAGTGCCTACGTATCTCCTTAGGGAGAATCAGAGTCAACGTAGTTCGGGGAAGGGTTGTACGCCTTGGAATTAAATTTGATATGGTTGAAAGTTGTCTGAAGGCTTTTTGAATGGCCTGTCGTAGTTTTGAATAAGGATGAAGATCCGTAGTTTGATTTGAAGTGTTTTGAATGTTTTTAGATTTGGGCGTACAACCCTGATTTTAATTTGTACTATTAATCGCGATGATCAATAGGTTTGGTCACCATAATTAATAGATTAGTAAAGGATTGCTGGCAATTCTAATCGATTGATTCGATTATCACTTTTAGCAAATGGAATGTATTTTAATATAAGTATTAATTTATCGTTATCCCTCATAATCAATAGCTTTGATTAAAAATAATAACGAATTTTTAAGGAGGAAATGCTAATCATCGTAACCAATAGATTTGGTTAAAACCATTTAGCAAAATAAGTTTATTTGAATTATATTATTTTAATTAATTAAACAATTAATTGATTATTACCCACCGCGATCAATTGATTTAATCGAAGCGAATAATAAATTAAATCCTATTATTCTTTGGCTAAAAAAACTAATGGGATTGGGCGAACCCTAATATCTTGGTAACAATCTTCTAGGGTCTTCTATGATTTTTATAATTAAAATTAATAAATAAATTAAATCGATATAATCGAAATAATTGGAAAAATATTCTAATCCTAACCCTAATTATATTCTTAATCCTAATTAAATAAATTAACTAAATAATTATAATTAATTAATATAAATAAATAATAGAATAAAGTAAAAGAATATAGAAAACCTGGCTATCTTCCAGCGTAGTTGACCCTTGAATGCCCATGGTAGAGATGCAATTCCTGTACGTTAGATTAGGATGGTAGGAGATCTAAAGGCCAGGATGAGAGGACATATGGTAAACCAAACCTGGGCGTACACATGGAATCTGCAGGGAGTTTATTAGAAAAAATAAATGCCTCACGCCTGGTTCGAACCCAGGTTCGTGAGGTTCCAACAACCAGATTCATACCACCTGACCTTCGCCTATGAGCTGTTAGTGATTCCCAGGAAATTATCATATAATAAGACAAATAAGAAACCAAGATCCTAGTGCGTGTGGGCCCATGTATACTCTGACTGGCCAATAGAATGTTAAACAAAAAACGCAGACCTTTTGACTCACCAATTAACAACAGAGAGAGAACTGTTGATTTTAACGGACCAATGGGATAGTCCCAATTCGCCACGCAAGCTAATCACCTGGTCCCAGCATCTCACCGTCGCTGGAACAATGACTGAGGTTGTATTCTCCGGCCGTGTGGATCATGCATCCTGGAGAAAACACTTCGTATGAAACTGGAAAATAGCCCAGATCGGGTAAATCACATGCTGCAAGTCCAGTGGTGACGTCCTTTTTCCCTAAAAATCCCTGCAAACTCAGATACGAAGCTCCATGAGCTTTATGCCCTAATAATGGCAAGTTCATGTCCGGCCACCAAAAATCGCGAGTGAGTGATCAAATCGACTCAAAAACACCATACAAACTCGTTAGTGACATTAGTTTTAATCGAAACCATCCGTAAATAAAAAAACGAATCATGAACATAATTCTTCAAAGTATGAACGTATGCATGGTCATGTAGGGTGCACGGGGCTCTACCAATGGTCCTTCTTACCTTCACTTACCTCCAGAACAAGACTCTGTCCTTGAATGGCTCTGAGAACGTCTCTAAATTAGGATTTTGAAATCACAAGTTTATGTCTAATTTTGAGTTTTGAAACCCTAGCTCCTTTGGCCCCTATTTTCGTCCTCCCCTCATTCTCCCTATTTTTTAGAATATATATGATCCTCTTAGGGTTTCTTTTGGGCTTCTATCTTTAGGTCATGAGGCCCCTTGGTAATTTCACATAATTTGCATATATACTTTCCAAAATAGGTGATTTTTATTTCTCCATCAATGTTCACGTTTGGATACTTCATGGTGTATAATATGGGCCTTCAAAAGATAAAAATCAAACCCAAGTGTATTAATTCAATTATTTTCATATTCTACTTAATTTATTTGCCTTTTAATTGAAAAAAATTCAAATAAATGTAAATAAAAATAATAGAAAATATGAGGATGGCCTTATAAGTCATTTTTAGGTCATAAGACTGTTTGCAATCAAAACTTAGGCCAAATAATCAAAAAAATGTCAAATTGGTGCAATTAGGGTTCCATGCATATCTTGAAAATTTGCCAACTTGTGCGCCTCGTATCTCCCTCAATTTTAATCATATAAACGCATTCTAGGACTTTTTAGAAAGCTTGATGAGTCCTTTAACACCTCCTTTTGGTTTCACCTCAATTGAAGCTTCCATGCTCGAGTTATGAGCTTTGACCCAAAAGGTGTTTTTTTGTTGACTTTTAAAAAGACCTGTAATATATTGCACCATATCTTCCAAATGAATCATTTCTGGCCTTGGCTTGTGAAAGGCAAAGTTGTAGAGGATCAAATTTCCTTCAAAATAGGCTTTGAGTGAGAAATTTCTGATAAAGTATGAGAGAGTTATGGCCAGTCAAAGTTGAGTTGACTTTTCCTACAAAAACCCTAATTTGAACTTTTGAAATTTGTTCATTTCTGAGTTTTTATTAATGGATCATGATCAACCTTTGATCAAATGATGGATATAATCTTCCATACTTGATGTTGACAGAAGTCAGGAGTTTTGACTATACTTTGACCATAGTTGACTTTTAAGTCAACATAGTCGATTATTGATATCTGAGCCATTGAGATACCTTGAGGGTCATTTGAGGCCTCAAAGATTCAAACACCTTTGATAAAATGTAAAACTCTAGTTTTAGATATGAGAGAGTGGCTTGAGACAACTTTAGAGCCTTGAGTTATCGGAGATGCAATGAAGAACCTTTGATTGAATATAGGAGGGCAAATTTTGGGGTATGACAGCGGTGTGAGACCCGATCAATCGAGCTCCCGACCAAAAATCATTTGATTACAAGCCACAAATATTGTTTCCTAAGCTCTCTAGACCAAAAAATGAAAGTTGATGAGTTGGGTGTAACACCCCTCTAATAACCCGCGACAATAAAACAAATAACAATCAGAGTAACACGTAAAGAGGCGTCACAATTCAAAAATAAAAGAAAACCACATTTCGGCACATGTCATGCATTCATTGAAAACATCCGGAATTATAACTCATCAATTAAAATCGTGTTTACACAGCGGAATTAAATCATCGAGTCAACATTCATCATTAGTGTATCAGACTCACACAACACAAATAAATAGAGTTATAATCGAAACTCAAAACAATCGTGTTCCCAGTGTTACATCTACCAGAGCATGACACCGACACAATAACTAAAAACCAACTTATGAGCTAATCCTCACCAAGTCGCGCCGCTATCCTCAATATGAAAATGACAACAAGTAAGGATGAGTCTCATCACAGTTAACCAATGTTATTGCATCATAAATAATAACATATCATAGTTGTACCATTCACCCAATTGTTTCATATTCAGACAAATCGTCATCACACATCCACAAACGTCATATCATCACATAACATACATAAATCATGTTATAAAAATTATGCATATGTATACAAATGACACAATGCATGTGGTACCAACATCATCAATGGGAAAACCCACCGGCCGATCTATCATCATCCAGATACGGCCCTGCCAGCACAGATTCCACACAATGGGAATCTTGCTCTTCACTGAATCCTCTCATCTTTAGGATACAACCCTCAACAATGATTATGAATGCATGCAAACACATATATATATATATATATATATATATATATATATATATATATAACATACCAACATCATCATCTCACTATGAGTAGCATCATCTATACTCATACATCATCATTCATCATCATCATCATTAACAAGTATGTTCATATATATATATATATACAATTGCATCATTCAATAAAATCATATAACAATAAATCATACAGATTCGTCAGTTCGAAAGTTACACGCCATTAACCTTCAAAAATCACAAAACAGCAAAAATCTGCAAGTCACACTGGCCATACGCGTACCATACGCGTACCAACAGAGCCAAAAATTCACAACACACGCACCATACGCGTACCATACGCGTATGAGCAGAACCACATTTTCAGACAAAACATACACACCATACGTGTATCATACGCGTATGGGCAGAATCAGAAATCCACACAAAACACATGCATATGCGTACCAACATGCCATACGCGTATCTGTTAGACACCATACGCGTACCATACGCGTATGAGCAGAAGGTACAACCTGATACACACTTGGGGAGCGTATCATACGCGTATCATCCCCTCCATACGCGTACCGTACGCGTATCATACGCAAACAGGCAGCAGTTTACAGAATCTGCACTTACCCATTCGTCTTCCTCGCGATTTCACCTGCACAGTCTGCGATTTGGGTCTAAAAACCAGAAAATTCACATCCTAACAGCATATGAATTCATCCAACAATCACAATATATGATTCTATAATCAATTTCATTCATCATACCCTAAATCTACTCAGTTATTAGGGATTTAACAGTTATAGATTCAATCTAAATGATGAACACAAACAGAAAATCCAGAATATAGAATCAATTACCCAAACAATACTCCTAATCCATACTATCATCCATAATACGATAATAAAGATTAAATTGAGAGTCTCCCCTTACCTTAGACAATTTCTTGATCTTTGGTCTCTCCCTCTTCAGTTCTCCTTCACGTTCTTCGTTCCCAAAACTTCTGTTCTTTCACGTTCTTTCTTTTCCCCAATTCCTTATTATTTTATGAAAAATAATAATATTAAGATTAGTAAAAACTTTACTATATCACACCCCCTTCTTTACTATTTCCTTACAATGGCTCAAATGTCATAAACCATTATTTTCTATTATTTCCACAAAATCTTTATAAATCTAATTATTAATTCAATATTCCCATTAAATTGATATTAAAATTATACGGGTGTTACATTGGGAACAAATAACCCAAAACATAAACCTTAAAAAAATCTAATTTTTCCCTATTTAACACTTTCTAAACCGCCCAGATCGCTCTTAGCGCGCTAAGCCCGCTCATTGGAAAAATGAAGTCTTATTTGGCCATAACATGAGAATCGTAACTCGGATTTGCGCTTGGTTCAAAGCGTTGGAAAGATTATTCCATGCTCTATCTAACAGTGAATAAATATCAATGAAATTGATTATTTTCTCTTCTTTGATTTGATACTTATTCGTTAATCAATTGCACAAAATCACGCGTTCGAAGTGGTGTCTTCGACACTTTATTGCTCATGCTCCAAATACGCATCAATACATACAAAATGAATAGAAAACTATCAAATGGTACATAAACGAATCGAAAATACAAATTATACCCAATATGTACAAATCTAACTAAAATGTGTGAACTCACGCCCAAGTTGAGGAAAAAGAGCCGATAAGTGCCGCAAAACTATATACAAAAATAACTACAATTTGGCACTTATCAGCATACTGCATATTATTAATACGGGCCCATACTTCCCTATTACGACCTGCCTTATTCAAATCGCTAACATTCCAAGATATAATCATGGTATGTTAGGCTCAGTCTCTATTGAACCACTCCTAGTCTTAAGAGGAGAAAAACCATTGTGACATGTTACCTGTGGTGTCTTCATGGTGTTGCTCTCTTGCAAAATCATTTTTCCTCTATCTTCTCACGTTCTCCTCGCCTGTGTCCAACTGGATCTTCTTCTATCAGTTCAGTAGTTCAGCCTCAGTTGTCTTTGGTGCTGCAAATGGTTTTAGCTTTTCAACTTGATATGCTTTTTGTATTTCTGGCTTGGCTTGCCAGTGTTTTATCATCCTCTTACTAGGTCCTGACTTAGCTCTGCACGGATGTCCAATTTTTTTTGGCATATTTCATAGAAAATTGGCTTCCACTCATTCAATAGGTTGCTTTATATTCCTTCCTTCACTATCCTTGATTGCAATTTCTTCACACAAGTTATGTGTGACATCCACTTCAAATAGAATCCTAGCATAAGATACTCGGAGCTTGTCTATTGTGCATTCATCCGTGAACAACGAGTTTCGAAATGTGTTTCCTATCTTACCTAAATTCTTCGGGCCCTAATATTGTAGTGGCAATTAGGGGAGTTTCACCCAATAGGGATTGTTCGGAGCATATCTCTCTTCATACAAAAATCAGGGCGCCACTCATCCCTGTTTGGTATACGGACCTTTCATCAGCACCTCATCCATATCCTTCATTGACTTGAATCTCAAGATGAAGTATCCTTCATCATGATAGTACATCTCTAGTGGCTTGACAAAATCCCAGTACTTTGGCATATAGTTCTTAACAACATTCGTGTTCAATTCGCCGCCAAGAACATACATGATCAGAGAAGCTTCCCAAAACCGCAGTTCAGGTTCTACATCCTCCTCACATATTTCAATTTCGACGAGCTTCAGAGACACAAACTCAATTGACATCCCCTTCCCTGGGTTTCGGTTATCCTTGATAACATCCACCCAAAGCTTGGTTGATTATGTGTTTTTCGATTTTCTTCTCAGCCTCTAGAGTGTTTTCCACCGTCACATCTTCTTTTCTTTCTTCGTCTTCCTCCTCCTTTGCTTCTTCCCCTTTCGAAGTGCTTGATTCACCCAATGTAGATCCTTCCATCCATGCTAGATTTACCCTCAAATTGGTTCTGCAGAGGTGTTGGCACTTGTCTTCTCGGCCTCTCTTGGTTCCGTTTCTCCATCAATCAAAATTGCGTCAATGAAATTGAACCTCTGCGCCGCCTGAGTTCACGCCGAAGTCTCCTGAAATTACGCCAAAAATCGCATCTCTCTGCTAAGTTTTTTATATATATAATTTTAATATATTTTTCTTTTGTTTTTTTTTAAATTACAATTATTTTTTACATATAAATAACATATTTTGACTATAATGAATACATAGATTTTCTCATAAAAAAAATATAGATTTTAGTTTTTATAGGTTTTAAAGAATATCTTTATGTAATTTTAAAATAAATGTATATAATATTTTTTTCAAATTACTTATTATTTTTATAAAGATCATAGATAAGCCTAATAATTATTTTATTCAAATATAATCTTAACCCTTATATTTTGTTTTATTGGTTTTCATATCCATAATTTTAATTCCTGTTATATATATATATATATATATATATATATATATATATATATATATATATATATATATATATATATATATATATTTGAATCCATCTTTAAATTTTGATGTTTAAAACATTAAATCACTCAAATGTGTTCAATAGTCTATATCTCAAAAACAATTAAACATTATTTACTTATGCAATCAACTAGGTTCTAACATAAGCATTGGACTAATGTCAATAAATGTATTTTGTTTTGTAAGTCGGTCTTGATAATCTGATGAAGTTTTAGAAATTAAGGGCATGTTTGAATTAATTTTCTTTTTAGTTTTTAAAATATGTTTTAAAAAAGTGTTTTAAAGAAGAGAAAAAAATTGAAAAAAAAATTTAAATAACAAAGTTAAAAAAAAAAATTACAAAAAAAACAAGCTTTTCAAAAAATTTACCAAAGTGCCTAGGTTTTGCAGGGCCCCCTGGAGTATGCGCCAAATGAATTGGCGCATTCGTACAAAATTAGCTGTATGTTTCGCGCCTATGTAGGTTTTTTTTCTTTTCCTATTCCTATTACACTCATACGCCAAATGAATTGGCTAATTGAGTTACATAGTATACCAATGTACCAAATGGTTTGGCGCATATTCCAGGGGGTCCCGCAAAACCTAGACATTTTGGTAAATTTTTTGAAAAACTTATTTTTTTGATAATTTTTCTTTTAAACATTGTTATTTAAATTTTTGTTTCAAAAAAATTGTTTGATAATATCAAATTTTAAAAACTGTTTTGAAAATGTAAAATAATAAATATCCATTTGATAAACTAATTCTTAAAAACAGTTTTAGAGATGAAAAATAAAAATTTTATTTTGTAATTTGATTTTAGTTTTTATATTAATCAATTGAAGGTGAATTTTTTTTATAATTATTAATTAAATTTGAATTATTTATAGTTAAATATAAAAAATATATAATTTAATTGCTGAAAAAAATTGAGATAAAACTTTTTACAATTAAATATATCATTTATTTATTTTTGCTGAATATATAGTTAACTAGCTCATTATTATAAAACGATAGTGGGGCTTCTTCGCTGGTGAATTTTTATAGGATACATTTTCATCTGGAATTTTCTCGTGTTCTTCCGTAAAAGAAAAACATATTGCTTCTTCAAAATGGACAAAGCTAACATACACGACAAAAGATTAGATATGAGTTTCCATATTGTACTTGATGAGAAAGTTTATTGGTAGATCTTCTGAATCAGTAAACAGTTTTCCGTCTAAGCCTAATAATTACCGCGGTGGAAGTAACAGTTACCGCGAACTACAATGTGAATAATATCCCATCAATTGAAAATCCCATTAAAATATGTATTGGACTTAATACTTCACACATAAGAGGAAAGTGAATTGTGTGTTTTGAAAAAATATGTTTTTAAAAACTTTTCGAAATTAAAATTAGAGGTTGTTATATCTAAGCAGCGGAAATAAATAATGAAATAAAAGGGAAAAAGAAAAATACCGAAAATTATAGAGGTTCGGTCAAATCAAAAGGACCTACTCATCTCCCTAATAATTGATCTTGAGAATTTTCATTAAATACTTGAGAGTTTTCAGTAGGTAAAACTCACGAACCTCTTTATACAAAGAAATTGTGGTTGTCCTGTAACCATGATAATACTAGACAAAAGATATGATCATTTGCGTCTTCTCCATTAAAATATTGAAATTGAAGTGGCCAAGCTTCCGTCCCAACGGTAGATTTAAGCGGTAAGTCTTCTCTCCACAAAATATCCGAGCTCATTTTGGTTTAACAGAATAACCAATAACCTTTTGAAATTTTAACAAGCTAATCTTCTAACTTATGGTTTTAAACGGGCTAACCATGAACCTAATGGTAAGTTCACCAATATTAAAAAACTTCATCCTTCAAATGAACAAGGCTTTATAATAGCCTTAAGGGAAGTTTAACAATATTGACGATCTTGAACCTAACAAAATATCAGAAACTGATCATACAATCCCCAACCAAAGGTTTATTGGGTGTAGCTTCCAACCACATATTGTTATCCCTAAATAGATTGTGTTCATCCAATATGCATAAACAAAATTTTTGAAAAACTTATACAATGCTACCCATCAGTGGCGGAGCTAGGAATTTTAGACAGCCTGGGCAAAAACTTTACACCATTGATTATTCATCGGTTTTAATTTTCACACCCTATTTTTACTAATTTTGCCCCTAATTTTACCCCTGATTTTGTCTAAAAATCGGCTATTAAATTGAGGTGAGTCTAAAGAAAATAGGGGTTGAGCCCGGGCACGTTCCCGGGCTAGCTGGGCCTTGGAACCGCCCCTACTACCCATCCAAAATTACAAAGACACCTCACTCACAAAAGATATTTTCTCACAAAATTGTTTGGCTATAGAACTAGTTTGAGAAAGTGAAAATAAAAACATAGAGAGAGAGAGTGTGTGTGTGTGTGTGTGTGTGTGTGTGTGTGTGTGTGTGTCAATACACAAATCAAGTTCTGGAGGATTTGAAATGAGAAATGAGACCTTTATTTATAGGCTTGAAATCCTCCAAAAGAGTAAACCTCATTAAATCAAAATGACTGTTACTAATCGATTAGATAATTTAAATGTAACGGTTATGAATTGATATATAGTCATTGCTAATCAATTGAGTGAATTTAAATTGCCTTTTTCTTCAAAAGCGCGTCAATCTAATCGGTAAGATTCAGTCGAAAATTATTTTTTGGCTTTTTGAATACTCTAATCTCTTTCTATGTAACTTCTATATATATTTCTCAAGGTATATCCTTTTCAAAACATTTTATAAAAAGGTTTAAGTGTGTGTATGTGTCATACCCCAATTTTTGACCTAAGATACCACCTCATATCATCTGCATATGCATCATTTGCATCTCTGACAAATTGCATAGCTTGTGTTTGCTACTTGTGCTCAGCAGGGTTTAATCAAGAAATCACTCATCAGTACAAGTAACAATCAATTAGGGTTTTGTTCTCCCTTCATCTCAAAAGAACCATCTTCATCAACAATCAACATTTGGTCCTCAAAGATTCATTTCAACAAGCTCAGAGACTTTGAATCAACCCGATTAGGGTTTTGACTGAAGATAGCATACCCCTGACTTTTGCTCAGGATTTGACCTAATGACTTGGGACATGACCTCAAGACCCCAAGTACATCATTTTGACCTAATCTATTGACTCAAGACATCTCCAACACAGGGACTGATCAATAGTGAAATTTCAAATCATCAGATTAGGGTTTTTGAACTATCAGGGACTGAAATCAGGGATCACATTTGGGAAACCCTAAAAAGCTCCAGGGGATCACTCAAAGGTTTTAATCATCTTCAAATAATCCCTATGACAATATCCAATGGAAATTACATCTCAATTCAAGATCCACAGTCATCAATTTCATCAGGTCGACAATTAGGGTTTTTGACCTAATTCACCTGAACCACTGACTTTTTAATCAGAACATGGTGCCACAACTTAAACCATGGCTCAAGGTCCTCCAATAACTCAACATGATCCATTCATACCATTCATTTGGTAAGGATAGCTTGGTTCAGTTGAAATCTCCAGAAACGCGATTCGGTTGAAAAAGTCAACTGTACAAGATCACCATTGACTTTTTGGAAATTTTGGTCAACCATGACTTTTGAAGTTTAAAATCATCAATATATGATATATGAAGTCATTTGATCAAGGAAAATCAAGAAAATCAATCAAGAATCAAAAAGTCAAAAGTTTGACTTTCCATACTTAGAAAAATTCTAAGTGTATTTCAATGGTTTTTTCCAAACTTTGGAAGGGAATAACTCAAAATTTCACCTACAAACTGAAAAAAACTTCCAACATGAAAGTTGTAGATTTTGATCCAATGAACAACTTTGTCACATAAAATGATTTTCCAAAAGATTAACCATTTAAGAGATATGGAGCTTCAAAGTTGGTATCTTTTGAAAATTTCACTTAAAATCTCACTTTCTTCAAAGTTCATGGATCTTTTTCACCCATTTCCTTAAAGGTCTTGAAGAAACTTTCAACTAGGGTTTTGAAGTACATAACATGAGCTTTACAAAATGTCCAAGAGCATGAAAAAATATGGAGCATAGCTATGGCTTTGAATTATGCATTTAGTGATCATTTTCACTTGAAATTTCAAACCATTTTCACTAAGTTTCAACACTACATGACCTATAATGCAAGTAATGATGCATCAATGCAATAATTGAGAGATATTTTCTGATTTGAAGATCAGAATGGAAGAGGATAAGAAGCTTGGAAGATTAACCATGGTTAAGTCACTTTTAACCATTTGCATTTAATGTAAAGATTCCATTTTATCTCCAAATGCCAAATCACCATTCTTTGATCAACTTGCAAAGCTCTGCATTCAGAATCCTTGGCCTATAAATAGAGGTCCAAACTTCATTCAAAATCACACCAAAACCTCATAATCATAGGTTTTCTCTCTTCTTTCTTAAGTTGCAAGTTTCATGAGTTTCAAAGGGGTAGAAACTTCAACCTCCAAACCCTTGAAGTTCTGGCCAAAGTAATGCTTCCCACAACTCATAAACATCATATGGGATGTGCTTGATCCATTCACACACCCCAAAACACCTCAAATCTCAGAATCACTCTTCAACCTCCAAATATGTATAACACTAGCCTTATCATGCCAAAATCAATTCCAGGCCAATTCTGTCCAAGCTAATCATCCAAACACATTCCATATACCATATGTGAACTATCCCAACCATCATTCATGATCTGAAACACCTCCATCATCAAATTCGATCCTCACTCCAAGCAACTGCAGATCGGGTCCCATGGCTATGCTCAGATGAATTCAGTTCACTCCAAGCATCCAGACATGTTCCATAATCATCATTGAAGCTATCCAGATCATTACAAAGCATCTGTAACACCTCTATTGAAGAATTCAATCTCCAGTTTTGCCTTTTTTGAAGGTAAGCCTCATGAACTTCAAACTCATATATACATGCATCATAAACAAAATATTGATATACCATCTTGTTTCTGCACCTATGAGGATCATTAACCCTCAATCAATTGCATCATAACTTGCATACACACGATTTCACATTGAATTTCAGTTCTAGGGTTCTTCATGTTCATGCAAAAATTAACCATCTTAGAGCAAAAATAAATGAATTGTGAGATCACCATCATGTTCCTCGTGCAAAACCGAGTGAGATAGACCCTTTACTTGATCAAAACAACACAGTTTTGAAGATTTTCGAATTTCAGTTGAAGGTGTGTTCTTGGCGCCATTTTGTGATTCAGAAAATTCAAAGGTTTGTTTTTAAATATAATCAATGGAACGCGTGTGTATTACAAGCCACAAGCGTGACTCAGTTGGTAAGTGTTTTGGCTGGTGAGAGTGAGGGCGTGGGTTCAAACCCTGGCAGGACCAAACCTTATTTTTTTTAACACTTATTTTCTTCAATTTTCTTAACAACTCTAACTAATTAATTAACTAACCAAATCAATTCATTTTTGCTTCATTTTTTGTACACTCTTTATTTAACACATATATTTTATGAATATAAAAAAAAATCACAAAAAAATATTTATTTAATATGTTTTTTATTAGGTTTAAAATGACATGTTTTTAAGTATTTTTAATACTTTAAATATGGTTTTTTATTTGATTTTTCAAACCTAATCATTTGTAAATATTTTTGTGATCAAACCCTAATCTTTTTAGGTCTTAATTAAGCATGAAATTTGTTTTTATCTTAATTAAGTTGACTTTTGTCAAAAATTCAAACTGTTTTTCAACGAAGCGATCAACTGTTTTCAAAAAAACTTTTCAAACTGTTTTCAAAAACGACAAACTTAACAAATCAATCAACCATGTTTTATAAAATAAAACATGGGCCTCCACATAGGTATAAGTCCCATTCCTTTGCATGAAATTAGGTATTTCATTGTACATACACCTTTTTGTACATACCTCGATCAATTTGATTTTTAACCTCGAATAACAAATCAAAAATGAAGGTTTTCTTTAAATCTTCCCAAAAATACCATGGGCCTCCATGTAGGTATAAGTCCCAAGCCCCTCTTGTAAATATTTGTTTACATAGCCATGAATACACTCAATGGGCCTCTCCCCGAGTATAAGTCCCGAGCCCCCGTGCATACAAACGGATCATGCTTACAGGTATATTTCCTTCATAAACTCCATTGTATACACACACCTTGACATATATATGTAATTGTTCATACTTGTTCATGTTTGTCCATGTTTGTTCATACTTGTTCATGTGTTTGTTCATGTTATATATGCTTGTTCAACTTAGTACAACACTAGGTTCCCCATAGCCTCCTATTGGGCTTCGTGCAAAGAATCTCCCTAGTTTAGGTTAGGACATAGAGTATGGTTTCCCGGTGAAATCGCTCTAAGAGCTCAAACCAACTATACCATGCCTCCTCTTGGGCTTCGTACAAACGACTTGTCCCTCCCATAGCCTCCTCTTGGGCTTACAATGCAAGGACCCTCGGTAGTCCCTCCCATAGCCTCCTCTTGGGCTTACAATGCAAGGACCCTCGAATAGCCTCCTCTTGGGCTTCGTACAAGGACCCACGGGCTTCTTATAAGCATCCCCAATATCCATATCAAATACCCTAGGAGATTAGACATTTATCATCTCCATGATAGGAGTATCTCTTCTATATCATCACAAACAATCAATCAATCAATCAATCAATCAACTTAACTTTTTTGCCACAAGGCTGGCTAATCAATCAAACCTTTTTGCCACCATACTGGCTGATTAATCAAAGTTTTTGTCACAAGGCTGACTTCATTGAAACTTTTGCCACAAGGCTGGCTGATTAATCAAAACTTTTTGTCACAAGGCTGACTTCATTGAAAGTTTTTGCCACAAGGCTGGCTAAAAAACATCTTTATCATTCTAAGCACCATAAGTGGCATGGCCCAGGGCTTATAATGAAAAGATTTGTTAAGTGGGAACTACGATTGCTCTGACTTTCTCAACATCCCTTTGAGAATACGTAGGCACAAGGTTGTATCCTTGGCGAGCAAAACTTCTCCCTCAAACCATTCAAACCTTAGCACCCGTAGACCCGAGCTACAGATACTCTGATTCCCTCTAAGGGATATGTATGCAGAAGATTGCGATGATCTTTGCGAGCATAATCATACAAACACCTTAGTTTCCCACCTATCTCACAACAGAACCCCAATAGCATAGAATGAAATGGACATAACAAAGAAACCTATAGAGTACTATAGATACGTTGGGTGCTAATACCTTCCCTTCGTATAACCAACCCTCTTACCCAAAGATCTCTCCCCCCACTTTTAAGGTTATTGCAGCTTTTTTCCTTTTCCTACTTTGGAAACAATAAAAAGTTTGGTCGAAAAAACAAAAATCATTTTCTTGAGCCCAAGCCCAAAGAAGGCATCAGGTGTCTCATCCCCGATTGATTTTTTTTTCACGCGACAGAAAAATGGCGACTTCACTGGGGACCATCTTTTTATTGTTTCCAAAGGAAGGGTTAATTCTAATTGTTATGTTTTTATTTGTGTTACATGTGTGGTTCTGGTTCTGTTACATGTGTGGTTCTGTTACAAGTGATACATTATGGACAAATCCTAACCCGGATTAAGTACATATAAGAATTAGGTGGAGGGTATAGTCATGTACAGGCGTACGTGAGAATCCTTCCGCTCAGTGGAGGTTCCTTGTTGGTAATATATGTTTAGCATGTTTCGTAGCGAAGACATTATTGCTTTCATTGAACTGTAGAAGCTGAGTTGGCCGTAGAACCCCAGCCCATCCTGGCCTTATTAGGTTGTGGCGCAGAAACTATTCAGGTGTAGACTTGGATTAGTTGTCATGCGGAGAGCCACACTCAGACGAGTTTTTCTTGAGAATATTGCTGGCTCACAAGTTCAGTCGTGCAAGCCGGTAATATCCGAAAGAAAAATGTAGACTCTGACGTATCAGTAGAACATGTTGTGCAGGTGATTAACCCCTATTACTATCCCATGTTTGGTTCTCTGACCTCATGCTCGTGACGCTGGAACTTTGAACCTATGTGTACCATGTTTGTATTACCATTACCATGTTTGCAGTACCATGTTTGCGTTACCATGTTCATTTTACCATGTTTGAATATGTGGCATTCATGCATCCATGCATTCATACATTCATTAAAAAATCCATCTTTTCATAAAAAAAAACAACATGATTTTTCCAAAGATTTAGAGGATTTTCTTTGCAAACATTATAGGATTTAGTTATGGAAGGGGTAAAAAGGCATACCAAAAAGTACGGTTTCAAGGCGCCTGGTGTGGAAAAACTAAGAGAGTTAGCATCTTCTGTACAAGATCCTTCCGATTTTAGGAAAAGTTATGGAAAGCTTTTTCCTATCCTGAACACTCATGTTGATGAAGGACTTCTCAAAACTCTAGTTCAGTTCTATGATCCCGTCTACCGATGTTTTACCTTTCCAGACTACCAGTTGGTACCGACCTTGGAAGAATATGCCAATCTTTTGGGTATTCCTGTGTCTGACAAAATACCCTTCAATGGTTTGGAAGCCATTCCTAAGTCACACGTCATTGCAGCAAGTATCCACTTGAAGAAATCTGAAGTAGAGAGTAATTGGACTACCAAAGGAAACCTCCCGGGTTTAACTTCACACTTCCTAATAAAGAAAGCCTTTGATTTCATCGAAACTGGTAGCATGATAGCTTTTGAAGCTATACTAGCCTTGCTCATCTATGGGTTGGTTCTGTTTCCCAACGTCAACGATTTTGTTGATATCAACGCCATAAAGATCTTTCTGATTGGAAATCCTGTTCCGACTTTGCTTGGTGACATGTATTTCTCTGTTCATCATAGGAATCGCCAAGGCGGTGGAGTCATTGTATGTTGTGCACCATTGTTGTTCAAATGGATTGTTTCACACTTACCTGAGTCTCCTATTTTCACGGAAAACCGAGAAGGCTTACATTGGCCTCGAAGACTTATGTCTCTTACTAATCATGATATTCATTGGTATACCTTGGCTCGCTGTGGTACAGAAACCATTGACAGTTGTGGAGAATTCGCCAACATACCCCTCATTGGTACACAAGGAGGAATTAACTACAATCCAGTTTTAGCCCAACGACAACTCGGGTATGCAAATTCAACTAAACCCATTGGTCCCACAGTGGAAGGCTACTTCTATCAAGAAGGGGATGATCCTCAAAGGTTGAAAACAAGAATGGTGAGAGCTTGGTACGACGTCCGATGGAAAGAAAAAGGTGAGGCTAGAAATTGCATTGCCATGGACGCCTACACCTGCTGGGTAAAGAAAAAAGCAAAGGAGTTTCAAATGCCTTATGCTTATGAAAAACCCATGTTTCCTGTGGTATCTCAACTGCCCAACATTCCCACTATGGAGGAATACCAAGACACTTTAGCCAAGATGAGGTTAGAGAAAGATGCTTGGGAAGATAAGTTTCGTAAGACCGATGTGGAAAACAGAAGGTTGAAGAAACGAGTGAAAGATCACAAGGAAACCCTCTACTGTCAAGATGGATGGCTCATGAGTAAAGATGAGAAGATCCGTCAGAAAGACGCTGCAATCAAGAGGTACATCAAAGAAAGCAAGAAAAAGCTTGAAGGCTCAACAAGCAACGCTCCAACTCCTGACGATTGGAAGAATGTTGTTTACAAGCTAAGGACCGAAAAGGCCGAATTGAAAGCTCACTATGGGAAAGAAATCCTGAAGCTCAAGCTGCACAACGCATTTGGTTCTTCGTCTGATGAAGATGCTTAGGATTGTTTAGCTTTTTACTTATCATTTGCTTCTGTAGGAGCTACGCTCCAATGTTGTAACATTTTCCCATTATTTCAATAAAATCACAGTTATTGTTCCAATGTTTGCAAGAAAATAATCTTTAAAATATTTGGAAAAAATCATAAACTTCTTTTTTGCATACATCATTCTGCATATCGAGTCTGTTGTCTAGAGTCTTATCTTTTGGATTTTCCTCCATTAGATCGTCAAGCTGTCGCGTCTCAAAGTTTCTCGACCGCGCTCGCAATCAGATCACAGATACAATACTCGTTCAAGTAGAAGAAGAGTAATGGAACACTCTGAACAAGAGAATATTGAGCTCCGTGGTACAGTTGCCACCCTTCAAGAAAAGTTGGAAAGTCTCACTACTCTGGTTGACTCCTTAATGGCCGCACAGAATCAGCAGCCACCACCCAACAGTCAAGCAACAGTGACATCTGAAGTCACTACTCCAGTCTCTACAGTTGCATTCAACATTCCATCTTTCTCCATGCCAGAAGGTTGGGGCACGCCTTTCAGCTTTGGTATGGGTTTTCGCCATAATTTCTCTGGGATTCCAACATCCACAACTGAAGCGCCCGCTGCACAAAGTTCACTGTTCACTCCAAATCAGGGGGTAGTTTTTTCTCAGATCACTATGGCACTCTCTCAACCCACTATGACAGTTGCGACTCCTATGGTTCACACTGTTCCTTATGAAGGCAATGAGATTTATCATGATCAAGGTGATAGCACAAATCAGCGAAACCTTGTGGAAGATCTCCAAGAGCAGTTTAACAAGATACAGCTAGAAGTCAAAGCTATTCGCGGGAAAGATTTGTTTGGGAAGAATGCCCAGGAGCTATGTTTGGTTCCTAGTGTACAAATACCTGCTAAATTCAAGGTCCCAGACTTTGAGAAGTACAAAGGTAGTTCTTGTCCACATAGCCATCTTGTGATGTATGCTAGGAAGATGTCTACTTATGCAGATAATCATCAGTTGCTCATCCATTACTTTCAAGACAGTTTGACTGGTGCCGCACTGAAGTGGTACACAGGATTGGATAGCACTAACATTCGAACTTTCAACGACCTAGGCGAGGCCTTTATCCGACAATACAAATACAACTCGGATATGGCTCCAGACAGAGATCAGCTCCGATCCATGGCTCAAAAAGATCATGAAGCTTTCAAAGAATATGCCCAACGATGGAGAGAAACTGCTGCTCAGATTAATCTACCGTTAAAAGAGAAAGAGATGACAAAGATCTTCTTGAATACTCTCGGCCCGTTTTATTATGAACGCATGATTGCTAGTGCTCCAAGTGATTTCACCGAAATGGTAAACATGGGGATGCGTCTAGAAGAAGGAGTCCGAACCGGACGTCTGACTAAAGAAGGTGGATCTTCAAGCGGAACCAAAAAGTTCGGAAGTGGTTTCCCAAAGAAGAAAGAACAAAGTGTTGACATGGTATCCCAAGGGAGGCCAAGAGGAAATTTCAATCGTCAACAACAGATTGCTGCTATAACGCCAGCCGTTAATACAACACCGAATCCGGGATTTACTCCGCAGTTTCAACAACAACAGCCTCGACAACAGGCTCAACAGTTTAACAACAATCAGAATCGTGTACAAAGAGCTCCACAGTTTGATCCAATTCCAATGACCTACATAGAGTTGTACCCTACTTTGATTGAAAGAGGTCTTGTTCAAACTAAAGCACCACCACCAATACTTGAGAAACTCCCATGGTGGTACAAAGTTGAGGTCTCATGCCCTTATCATCAAGGAGCACCTGGCCATGATCTTGAGCATTGCATAGCTTTGAAATATGAAGTTCAGAGGTTGGTTAGATCTAATCTTCTCTCTTTTCAGAAATTTGAATCCTAATGTGCAAGCAAATCCGCTCCCCAATCATGTAGGGCAGGTTGTAAACATGGTGTATGGATGTCCTGGTCCATACCGAATCTATGACATCAATTTCTCAAGAGCAGATTTGGTACAAATGCACGCTACTCTCTGTCAAGGGCAGAATTTTCGCCAGCATCACTACGGTTCCTGTAGCATATGTTGTGTAGATCCTCATGGATGTTCGATTGTGAGAAGAGATCTTCAAGTTTTGCTAGATAATGGTACTATTCAGATCTACAGAAATAGGAATGAAGATGAAGTTAACATGATAGGATGTTATCCGCATGAGCTTTTAGTCTCAGATATCAACTCGGAAATGCCTAAAGTTAACGTCATCGTTCCTCATTTCAACATGCCTGAGCGCATAGAAGTTACTTACAACAAGCCAAGGGTTCCTGTTGCTCCTTTGATCATTTGTCTACGTGGACCTGTTCCTTATGACTCTGACAAGGCAGTTCCATACAACTACAATGCAACAGTGATAAAGGATGGACAAGAAGTTCCTTTACCTACTCTTTCATCTGTCGTGAACATCGCTGATGTAAGTCGAGTAACAAGAAGTGGACGTGTGTACACTCCACTACCTCCAAAGCAGCCTATTGCTCCCGCAACCAGGCAAAATCCTGTTAATACACCAGTGGGGAATCCTATGGAAATTCCTATCAGTAATACAAGCACTGATGTTGGTCAATCCAGTGGAACCAATGTCAATCCTGACTTTGATGATATTTTGAAGCTTATCAAAAGAAGTGAATACAAGATTGTGGATCAGCTTATGCAGACTCCTTCAAAGATCTCAATACTTTCATTGCTGTTGAATTCAGAAGCCCATAGGGAAGCCCCGATGAGAGTATTAGATCAAGCTTTTGTGGATCATGATGTGACTGTTGACCATTTTGATGGGATAATAGCCAACATAACAGCTTGCAACAATTTAAGCTTCTGTGATGAAGAACTCCCCGAGGAGGGTAGAAATCACAATCTTGCTCTGCACATTTCTATGAACTGTCAGTCAGATTCTTTGTCTAACGTGCTGGTAGACACCGGATCTTCCTTGAATGTGATGCCAAAGACGACTCTTGCTCGTTTATCTTACCAAGGAATGCCTATGAAGTTCAGTGGTGTAGTAGTCAAAGCATTTGATGGATCGCGAAAATCTGTTATTGGCGAAGTCGACCTTCCCATGATAATTGGTCCACATACATTTCAAATCACCTTCCAGGTCATGGACATTCAAGCTGCTTATAGCTGTCTGTTAGGACGACCATGGATCCATGAAGCAGGGGCAGTAACTTCTACGCTCCACCAAAAGTTAAAATTTGTAACAAATAGAAAATTGGTAACAATAAGTGGGGAGCAAGCCTTGATGGTGAGCCATTTATCCAATTTCTCTTTCATAAGTGGTGATAATGAGGAAGGAACGCAGTTCCAATGTCTCTCTTTAGAAGAAGAATCTTCCAAAAAGAAAGCATCAATCTCTTCTTACAAAGAGGCAGTAAAAGTAGTGAAAGATGGAACTACCACTGGCTGGGGGCAAGTTGTGATCCCTACCAATAATGAAACCAGAACAAGACTCGGATGTTCACCAACGTTCTCAAACTGCACCAAGAAGGATGAAACCCTTCGTCCGATCAAAGAAACATTCATTAGTGGAGGGTTCCTTAACCCGATTCCTCAAGAGGTTAATGTCCTTATCGAAGAATGTATCGAAGAAGGTCTGCTCGATCCTGAAGAAGAATGGAAATGTTATCTCAATGACTCGGGATACATATCTCAGGAAGAACCGTATGCACCGTTCTATCCTCCTTCAGAGAAAACCAGAGGCAAAGTCAAAACAAGTGCCAACGAAACTGCGCCTATTCCTGCAGAGGTTTGGGACACCTTGGGACAACCAAGTGGCAAATATGATTATATGGTGAGATATACTGCACCTGAAAGTTCAAAGATTGTGTCATACCCCAAAATTTGCCCATACTTTTTCTCCTACTCAAATTCAAACCAAAGTACAAAGCTCCTAGACACATCCTCCTACACAAAGCTCTGAAACTAGGGTTTAACCTACTCAAAGGAAAATCACTGAATCAATGGCTCCAGACATATCCATGACTTAGATAAGGACCTCTAAATGGACTCCCATATTTTTGTGGTCTTTATTTATACTTATTTGATTTTTATACAATTAAAAATCAAAATAAATTAAGTAAAATTACAAAATAAAGGGAATAAAATGCATAGCTTTGGTTTTAATTACTTGAAGGCCCAAATAATCATATAAGATAGCCCAAATTCGTGAAGCATGCCATGGGAAGGATAGTGAGCAAATATAGAAAGAATTAGAAGGTTTTGATTCAAAAGATTTTTCTCCAAATACCTAAAAGACCAAGCCCAAAAAAATTAGACCTAATATGTTCTCCTACTTATACTGAGGAGATTGAGACTGGAAGACAAGGATTGCTGGCCTTAATCACGTAAAACATAACTTGCCAAAAATCTCAAAAATTAGGGCACGATTTGAAATTCTTTTCAGCAGGTTTGGATCGATTCAAAGCGTTCATTCATCATCTGGAAGTTCCTAGGAGCACGTTCATATCATTCGTAAAGGACCATGCACTCTAAGAGGACCTCGCTCATCTTCACCGATTGGTTGGCTCGCGAAACCATCGGAGAAGGTGATCGGTGAACAGTCTCCGGCGTCAGCTCCGATTGAAGGTTTTTACACTGGCTTGGTGTCGTGATTCCATTGGACAGTCAACAATCTTTCTCTCTCTCCGCCCGCGTATCCATGTTTGATTGGCCAGTCAATTCTTCAACACCCTCTCTCCAATTCTCATTGGTCTACGCAGAGGATAAGGGCCCCACCTCTGATTTCTTTTTTGACTTTGATTGTTTCTATTCGTTTTATTATTTATTTAATTTTTTATGCTTCATTAACAGATTAATTATGCAGCATGAATGGCAAGGGATATCAGTTGGTGACTGATGGAGCCTGGGTTCGACTCTCCCCAGGACCTGTTATTTTACAAGAATTTATTTCCAGATCCAACGCGACACATCCATGTGCGCCTACCATGCATCCTCAGCGTGCAACCATGCGATCTCACCAAGGCCAGATCCAAGGGCACCTGAAGGCGCTGTCCACCATGCACTTGCAAGAACCAAACCACATCAGATCGAAGCTAAGTTTCTCCGCTTTTCCTTTTATTTATTTTTATTCTTTTAATTGTTATAATTAAAATAAGAACTCTTTCAAAGAAGTTTTTTTTTTTAATCAAAATCCTTCTAAAAAATAACAAGTTTTTTTGTAATTAATTTAATTTAGTTATTAATTTTATTTTAGTTTTAGTTAATAAATTAGAAAAAATAATTAAGACTAATTTGGGATAATTATTTTAGGGTAATTAAATTTAGTCTATGTTTTAAACCCTGATTTCATCATGGTCACTAATCACTGCTATGGTAGGTGTTATCCACTAAATGCATTTTTAGCCTTACCAACCTTGTAGGTCACGATAGGTTTTCTTAAAGAAACCCTTTAGGGTTTGTAAAACTTTTTAGGGTTTGTAGAACATTCATACACTAAAATATGTTCCTATGTCTTTCTCAGGGTTAATCTTCAGATACCTTCCGACTACGCGTCACGCCTTCCCTAAAGCTAAGTCCTGATTAATTTTATTATTTCTTTTATATTCGATACAATATTATTTTGTCATACACTCATTGCTTCCTTTTTCTTTTGCCAACTCCTTAATGGTCAGGGTCAATGCTTCATGCTTCAAGGCAAACCTCTGCCCATCAACCTTCATCAGTCAAAGCCAAAGGTTTGTCAGCTGGCCAAAGCTACGAATATTGGTAAACCTAAACCCTATTTTTATTACTTATGTCAAACCCTACTAAGGGATCCGCTGGTTTCATTGTCCCCTTCCCCTATTATTATGTAACTATTTATTGGTTGTATTGATTGGCCTTGAAGGCACTTAAACTGTTATATTGTTTTTACTGCGTGGTTAGTAATTTAGGGAGTGACAAGACTAATTAATCAAACGTTAGATCACTAACTCAAGATAAATGTAATCGAAGTTAACCACGTGAATGCTGCACCCACACACCTTTAGGGTAATCCCTCTGGTTGCCTTTGTTGCCTGTTGCCTTGTTGCCTTTAAGTATACTAAATAGTCAAAGTCCCTCGACTCCGAGGATACCTAAAGCAATGTTGCCTTCAAAGTTATTGAAACTCCCCCGAGGTTGCCTTATGGAAAGTGATTGTTCCCTATTGCTAAGGTATCCTCGCATGATGCCTTAAATGACTATTATATCCTTCCCTTAGACTACCTGCCCTCTTTATGACATGGGACAGTCTTATGGAGAACGATAACTCGATGACCCTTCACATCCAATTGAAAGACTTCCTGCCCTCTTATGGTATGGATAGATCCTTTCGCCTCGAAAAGCTAAAAGAACGTTTTTTTTAAACTTAGGGAAGTTGCTATTAATTGCTTGCTCAAATTCAAAATTCAAATTAAAACTCCTTTTCCCGCTACTTTTCAAATACTTTTCAAAAGACTACGCTTATTTACAAGCTAAAGTTCTTCTTCAAAGCTTTTACTTTTCGCACCTCCTATTTCGAAACAATTTCAAACCAGGCTACGCTTATTTACAAGCTAAAGTCCTTAACGAAATCTTTTACTATCCGCACACTGCTTTTCAAACAATTCAAACAAACAAAGTGAGCTAAGCAATTAAGAGCCCATGGATAACCATGGATGCAAAGGGTGCCTTACACCTTCCCTTTGCATAATTTACCCCCCGAATTCAAAATCTTTTAAAAGGTCTTTTCCTGTTCTTTTAGCCTTTCCTAATTGGATAAAATAAAAGTCGGTGGCGACTCATGCTTACCGCGACATTTTCAATTATAAAAAGTCAGTTCACCGTGTTACAGAACTGGCGACTCTGCTGGGGATTTTTCGATAAAAGAGGGGTTACCTTAAGAGTTTAGGAATCACTTAAATGTTTTCTATTGTTTGCTTTGTTTGTTTTATTTTTCAGGGGCGTTTTGGGAATTAACTGATGGACGAATCCTATTCCCGGATTCAAGTACACTTAAGATTAGGAGTGGCATAGTCATGGCGACCTCTTTCACATATGTGGGAGATGAGTCAATATGAAGTTCACACTTGAGTTAGGACTCCATAGCATATGCACACCTTTCTCAAATGAGGGGGGTCTATGTATGTGTCTGTGGGTGCGCCGGAGCTCAAGGACCTTTAGTTACCCTTAACCCATCCTGGCCTTTAGGAACGTAGTGGGGGGACTACTCTTGACAAATGTTAAGAACTAGTCGCTACCCGATGCTACAATTCAGATAGGTCCTTTCTCAAAGTATCATTGCATGATGCGAATGTATCATGTCCGAGGGTGCTTTAGAAGGGCTGACAATTCTGGATAACTTGTAGAACCCGTTGCTGAAATCTCCTTATCCATAGAAATACCCTTGGGAAGGACACCTGATCAGACCCCATGCAAGCCTTAAGCCAAAAATTGTGTGACTTGTGTGACTTGCGTGACTTGCCTGTGTTTGCTACTAACCTTCGTTTCTTGCAGGTTCTATTAAAAGGACTTGTTTGTCCTTACTATCTCACACTATGCCTTATGGGCTGCATTCGCATGACATCATGACATCATGACATCATGACATCATGACATCATAAGCATAACATGATTTAACTAACCCTTTCAAGGATCTTAGGAATTTAGGGCGCACAATTTCAGGTGCTCTTATCAAAAACTGAATTCCTATCAAGGGGCAAGAGGATTTATTTTCCTCTGGCCACATACCTTCCAATTCAGAGACTCAATACTTATCAAGGGGCAAGAGGATTTATTTTTCTCTAGCCATGTACCTTCGAATTCAGAAGCACCCCAAATCGGAGGCGATGACCCACTCGATATGGTGAGCTTGATTCCCATAGAAGAACACCAAAAATCAGAGTTCTTCAAACGAAGAAGCGACCAAATCATTTTTAAACGTTGCTAACTAAATTTCCAGAGATCCTTGAAAATGATTGCATCTGCATTCATAACATTACATCACAGGTTTCCACCACAGGTTTCTCACCTCCTCGCTGTTTATTTCAGCATCATGAATCTCGAGCAATCAGTCAAAGACCTTCAAGCTCAGAATGCCCAGTTTCAAGATTTGATCCTGAACTTGTCCAAGGGGCAAGAAGAATTAAAGGCACTCCTATTCTTGGGGTACAATTATAATGCGAGATGCGCTTATTATTCGAACAATCCTGGTTATGGTGTAAAGGATGGTAGACCATTGAAGCGTGCCATTAAAGATTTAATCATGACACTCAAATCAGAAAAGACCACGACAATGAAGTCACGACAACTGAGTCACGACAACAAAGTCACGACAACAAAGTCACGACAACTGAGTCACGATAATGGAATCACGACAACTGAGTCACAATAATGGAATCACGACAACTGAGTCACGATAATGGAATCACGACAACTGAGTCACGATAATGGAATCATGACAACTGAGTCACGACAACAAAGTCACGACAACTGAGTCACGATAATGGAATCACGACAACTGAGTCACGATAATGGAATCACGACAACAAAGTCACGACAACTGAGTCACGATAATGGAATCAGGACAACTGAGTCACAACAATCAATTCACTCATATGATCCAGACACTCAGGGCAATCGAGCCAACAAATTCTAACACCTACTATAAACTCAATGCAAGGTGCGCGTACCATTCCAACATTCCTGGACATTACATAAACAATTGGTGGACATTGAGGAATAAGATTCAAGATCTAATCGATAACAGGGAAATCAAATTCAACTCTCCCGAAACTCCTACGGTGATCACCGCTCTTATGCCTAGTCATGACAAGACTGATTGACGTCTAGACGGACGAACTTTGGATCATTAGATCTACTCTCATTTGCATGTTTCTTTTCTGTTTGTTTGAACATTCGAATTATGATAGACATTATCTGTTCTAATAATCGTCATCAGTGCATTGTATATGTTTGTCTTGAATAAATTACTTCGCTATCACTCATCTAAACTGCATCTTTACTTTACATATGTTTTGTGATATTCAACTCCTGCCAAACTGTAAACCTTTTGAGGGAGGATGACGAAAACGATACCGCAACCTCATACAGTATGCTGTTGAGCGGACTATGCTGACGATGTACAGGCATTGTTTCAATTCCTAAACAGTGGAGATATAAGGATGTTAATCCCTCGTCAACCCCTTTGAGCCTAAGAAGTAGAAGTTTCTTTCTTGTACTAATTAAAACCCTTGATTATAACCTGGGGCAGGGTAGTTCTCAGTTAATTTGGCTGTGCATTCTATTTTAAGAGAATCATTCAGTACACCTTTCGATAAAGGTTTCAATCACAAGCGTTCATCCGTACACATCAAAGAAGTGTTGGAGATGTCAATCAAAAGCCAATGATGGTTCATCAATCATTAAGCAAGGCAGTCAATATCTTTCAAAAAAAAAATGAATAAATATATGTACAAAGAAAAGCCTGCTAAGTCAAAAAACAAAAAGATGACTTAGGCAAAAATCGAGGCATCCCGCTGACTGTAAGCTTAAAATAGACAGTTCAGGCAAAAGTTAGGGATATCAAAAGATGAAAAGAAAAGTCAATAAATTCTTGAACAACACGATGTTATGACTACTAAAAGGAAGAAGTGACTGCCATCTCAAAGGTTCTCTGTGCTTGTGAACCATCATCATTATCAAAAGGTGCAAAAGTCTCTTGGAACCCGAATGCATAAGTTGAATTAAATGAGCTTAGGACTGAAGAACATCACGAAGAGGGGTGGGTATAATAAAATTTTGAGCCTTTATCCTTTGTTTCTTAAACCGTGAACCAAGCCACGTTACAACCCTTGAAAGTCCTAACTGAAGCATGGTTAGTTCGAAAGCATACTGTCACAACAAAGGTATCCTGACTCCTTAAGGTTTATCACAAATGCTGAGTCGATATTTCATTTTTACAAACATCACGTTGTTACAAATATCATGTTTTACAAATAACATACTTTTACATCTCTGGTTTTAATGTTTTTCAAAAAACTCAAGACAGACATATACATTGCATCTCATGAATTCATTATTAAGCATATTCTGCTACATAATTTCAAATGTTAGCATCAGAAAGAACTTGCACAGGGTACAACAAATGACTGAAAGTTATCCCGACAGACAAGATTACTCCAAGACACAATGTCTCCTACGAATACAAGGGGCATGACACGTTTTGCTCAATCAATCTGGGGCAATCCAGTCAAAATTCAAAGAATCTCTCAAATGCCAAAAAGTCAAAGGCATACATCTCAAATGGGTTTCAAAATATTTCCCGATCAATCTGGGGCAATCCAGTCAAGATTCCGAGAATCTCTCAAGGATGCCAAAAATAATCAGGGGCATGCATCCAAGTAAATCAATATGGGGCATTGTCCTGGGCCTATGATTACGAGGGGCATGACGCCAGAGTGCACATCTCATAAAGTCCTCGCAAGGCGAATCTTTCCAAAGTTCCTGCTAACTGGGGGCAAATCTATACAAGTCCAGTTTGACATTTTAAGTGACGTGTCCTAAATCAAGTAGTAGTTACTATAATACTGGGGGCAACTTTCACCCATGTATCCCCACAAAGCCGGGTTCACAAGATCATATCCCCACAGAGTAATCATTAAGAAGATATCTTCGAACGCTCCCGATAAAGACAGGGCTCCTCAACAGAGTTTATATCTTCAACACTATCAATTCTCCAACACTTTGCTTTTCTCCGACAAGGCTTACCAATGTCTTTTATCTCCAGTCAGGGTACATCAAGTTACTGGTCATCCCCAAGCAAATCATAAATCCCCAACTGAGCACCTTCAAGATAAGATCAAACATCAAAATTACAATGACGTGGAGATCCACCTTCTCAATCAAGATGTGTCCAAATAGCATAAGTTATAGTCATACGTCATAAATCATAGAAACATTCATACAATTGCATACACGTTCGTACATAATACATAAAGCATAGCGACAAGTGCGGATCTCATTTATTTTAAGAATCCCGTCACATAAACGCATTACATGCATCATGACATTGCATAAAAATTAACCTTACCTTTTCCAGAATGCAGGTACAGACAAATGAACGAATTCTCCAACTTTCCAAGATCTAATTCAGTTACTACGAACGGTACTGACACGGTCAACGCTCAGAGATCTAATTCTATCATCACGAACGGTGTAGACACGATCAATGACCAATCAAGTCTAATTCAGCTACTACGAACGGTACTGACACGACAGAAGATCTAATTCAGATACTACGAACGGTACTGACACGATCAAATCTCAGAGGTCTAATTCTATCATCACGAACGGTGTAGACACGATCACTGACGTCCCCAGTCTAATTCAGTTACTACGAACGGTGCTGACACGACAAGATAGTCTAATTCTATCATCACGAACGATGTAGACACGATTATATCTCCAAAAGATCTAATTCATTTACTACGAACGGTAATGACACGATCAACGCACAAACGACATTTCTCAAACTTCAACTACCAGATGGCATCCACAAGCCCATCTCCGACAAAAGTCCCTACTTCAAATAGGGCAAATTTCTTGGTATTCTTATGTTCAATCATCTTCCACCTTCAGATACCGACTGGCGTGCAGACCACTCTACATCTTCAGGTTTAAGATAATTGAACAGGGGCAGCTGTCATACCCCAAAATTTGCCCATACTTTTTCTCCTACTCAAATTCAAACCAAAGTACAAAGCTCCTAGACACATCCTCCTACACAAAGCTCTGAAACTAGGGTTTAACCTACTCAAAGGAAAATCACTGAATCAATGGCTCCAGACATATCCATGACTTAGATAAGGACCTCTAAATGGACTCCCATATTTTTGTGGTCTTTATTTATACTTATTTGATTTTTATACAATTAAAAATCAAAATAAATTAAGTAAAATTACAAAATAAAGGGAATAAAATGCATAACTTTGGTTTTAATTACTTGAAGGCCCAAATAATCATATAAGATAGCCCAAATTCGTGAAGCATGCCATGGGAAGGATAGTGAGCAAATATAGAAAGAATTAGAAGGTTTTGATTCAAAAGATTTTTCTCCAAATACCTAAAAGACCAAGCCCAAAAAAATTAGACCTAATATGTTCTCCTACTTATACTGAGGAGATTGAGACTGGAAGACAAGGATTGCTGGCCTTAATCACGTAAAAAATAACTTGCCAAAAATCTCAAAAATTAGGGCACGATTTGAAATTCTTTTCAGCAGGTTTGGATCGATTCAAAGCGTTCATTCATCATCTGGAAGTTCCTAGGAGCACGTTCATATCATTCGTAAAGGACCATGCACTCTAAGAGGACCTCGCTCATCTTCACCGATTGGTTGGCTCGCGAAACCATCGGAGAAGGTGATCGGTGAACAGTCTCCGGCGTCAGCTCCGATTGAAGGTTTTTACACTGGCTTGGTGTCGTGATTCCATTGGACAGTCAACGATCTTTCTCTCTCTCCGCCCGCGTATCCATGTTTGATTGGCCAGTCAATTCTTCAACACCCTCTCTCCAATTCTCATTGGTCTACGCAGAGGATAAGGGCCCCACCTCTGATTTCTTTTTTGACTTTGATTGTTTCTATTCGTTTTATTATTTATTTAATTTTTTATGCTTCATTAACAGATTAATTATGCAGCATGAATGGCAAGGGATATCAGTTGGTGACTGATGGAGCCTGGGTTCGACTCTCCCCAGGACCTGTTATTTTACAAGAATTTATTTCCAGATCCAACGCGACACATCCATGTGCGCCTACCATGCATCCTCAGCGTGCAACCATGCGATCTCACCAAGGCCAGATCCAAGGGCACCTGAAGGCGCTGTCCACCATGCACTTGCAAGAACCAAACCACATCGGATCGAAGCTAAGTTTCTCCGCTTTTCCTTTTATTTATTTTTATTCTTTTAATTGTTATAATTAAAATAAGAACTCTTTCAAAGAAGTTTCTTTTTTTTTAATCAAAATCCTTCTAAAAAATAACAAGTTTTTTTGTAATTAATTTAATTTAGTTATTAATTTTATTTTTTAGTTTTAGTTAATAAATTAGAAAAAATAATTAAGACTAATTTGGGATAATTATTTTAGGGTAATTAAATTTAGTCTATGTTTTAAACCCTGATTTCATCATGGTCACTAATCACTGCTATGGTAGGTGTTATCCACTAAATGCATTTTTAGCCTTACCAACCTTGTAGGTCACGATAGGTTTTCTTAAAGAAACCCTTTAGGGTTTGTAAAACTTTTTAGGGTTTGTATAACATTCATACACTAAAATATGTTCCTATGTCTTTCTCAGGGTTAATCTTCAGATACCTTCCGACTACGCGTCACGCCTTCCCTAAAGCTAAGTCCTGATTAATTTTATTATTTCTTTTATATTCGATACAATATTATTTTGTCATACACTCATTGCTTCCTTTTTCTTTTGCCAACTCCTTAATGGTCAGGGTCAATGCTTCATGCTTCAAGGCAAACCTCTGCCCATCAACCTTCATCAGTCAAAGCCAAAGGTTTGTCAGCTGGCCAAAGCTACGAATATTGGTAAACCTAAACCCTATTTTTATTACTTATGTCAAACCCTACTAAGGGATCCGCTGGTTTCATTGTCCCCTTCCCCTATTATTATGTAACTATTTATTGGTTGTATTGATTGGCCTTGAAGGCACTTAAACTGTTATATTGTTTTTACTGCGTGGTTAGTAATTTAGGGAGTGACAAGACTAATTAATCAAACGTTAGATCACTAACTCAAGATAAATGTAATCGAAGTTAACCACGTGAATGCTGCACCCACACACCTTTAGGGTAATCCCTCTGGTTGCCTTTGTTGCCTGTTGCCTTGTTGCCTTTAAGTATACTAAATAGTCAAAGTCCCTCGACTCCGAGGATACCTAAAGCAATGTTGCCTTCAAAGTTATTGAAACTCCCCCGAGGTTGCCTTATGGAAAGTGATTGTTCCCTATTGCTAAGGTATCCTCGCATGATGCCTTAAATGACTATTATATCCTTCCCTTAGACTACCTGCCCTCTTTATGACATGGGACAGTCTTATGGAGAACGATAACTCGATGACCCTTCACATCCAATTGAAAGACTTCCTGCCCTCTTATGGTATGGATAGATCCTTTCGCCTCGAAAAGCTAAAAGAACGTTTTTTTTAAACTTAGGGAAGTTGCTATTAATTGCTTGCTCAAATTCAAAATTCAAATTAAAACTCCTTTTCCCGCTACTTTTCAAATACTTTTCAAAAGACTACGCTTATTTACAAGCTAAAGTTCTTCTTCAAAGCTTTTACTTTTCGCACCTCCTATTTCGAAACAATTTCAAACCAGGCTACGCTTATTTACAAGCTAAAGTCCTTAACGAAATCTTTTACTATTCGCACACTGCTTTTCAAACAATTCAAACAAACAAAGTGAGCTAAGCAATTAAGAGCCCATGGATAACCATGGATGCAAAGGGTGCCTTACACCTTCCCTTTGCATAATTTACCCCCCGAATTCAAAATCTTTTAAAAGGTCTTTTCCTGTTCTTTTAGCCTTTCCTAATTGGATAAAATAAAAGTCGGTGGCGACTCATGCTTACCGCGACATTTTCAATTATAAAAAGTCAGTTCACCGTGTTACAGATTGCGATTGAAGATATCCAACCAACTGGATGGGGAGATTCCTTTGAATATAATAGTCAACCAGAAGAGGTTTATCAGCCCTCTCAATTTTCTCAGCAGCCTGAAATTACTGAAGATTTCTGCTTCAACGCATCTACAAAGATTGATAACTCCGAAGATGGTTATTATCACATAAATGCCATTTTTGAAGATGAAGGGGAAGATGGCCCCGCAATTGACTCAGAAAGTGTCTCTGACAAAGAGTCTCTTCATCCTGAAGACTGGGAATTACATCCTGAAAATTCTGAAGATTGTGACTCATCATATGCTCTTCAAGAAGTAGAAGAAGACCGTTTCAACTCTACAAAGAACAAGGGTGACAAACCAGGACCTTCAAATCCTGCTCGACCAGCGGTCGATGTCAATACTGAAGATAATTCTGAGGAAAATTTTCCTGAATACATAATACACAGAGGAGTTCGTTGCTACTGGAAAGCTGTCGACGTTCCGAATGTTGTTCGCCGCTCAAAGTAATCACCTCGCTGTTATTTTGACCTCCTGCCTAGCCCAAAGCAGAGAGATGTTTTATAGGGCTTTGCTTTTAAATGTTTTGTTTTGCCCAAATAACTTTGTGTATAGGGCTTTGTTTTAAAAGTTTCCCTCTTTGTCCCGCCCAAGACAAATGAGTTTGTGTTTAGGGCTTTGTTTTAAAAATGAATCATAAATAAAGTGTCATTTTAAATTCCCTACACTATGTGTTTTATTTTTTGCTTTTTTTCTGGAAATGGTAATCCTAAAAAACCAAAAAAAAAAAAAACTTTTCAAAAAAAATATGCATACACTCTTGCATTCATAAATTTTCTGAAATAAATATAAATCATATGTGCAGATTTACTATTGATAAACCCATTGAATGCAATAACCCTGTGCCCTCTCCCAACTTTGAGTTTCCTGTGTTCGAAGCCGAAGAAGAGGAAGAAGAAGAGATTCCGAACGAGATCTCTCGATTACTTAAGCACGGGGAAAGAGCCATTCTGCCTCACAAAGAGCCTTTAGAAAGAATCAATTTGGGTTCTGAAGAAGACAAAAAAGAAGTGACCATTGGATCGCTGCTTGATACTGATATCAAGAGTAAGTTGACAGACCTTCTCAAAGAATATGTTGACGTGTTTGCTTGGTCCTACCAAGACATGCCTGGGTTGGATACCAATATTGTTCAGCATTACTTGCCATTGAAGCCAGAATGTCCGCCAGTTAAGCAGAAATTGCGAAGGACTCATCCTGATATGGCTAACAAGATCAAAACAGAAGTTCAAAAGCAACTCGACGCAGGTTTTCTTGTCACCTTAGAATATCCTCAATGGTTGGCCAACATAGTGCCAGTTCCGAAGAAAGATGGCAAAGTCAGAATGTGTGTTGACTACCGTGACTTGAACAAGGCCAGTCCAAAAGATGACTTTCCATTACCACATATTGACATGCTGGTTGATAACACCGCTAAGTTCAACGTCTTTTCCTTCATGGACGGGTTCTCCGGTTATAATCAGATCAAGATGGCTCCCGAAGACATGGAGAAGACATCTTTCATCACCCCATGGGGTACCTTTTGCTACAAAGTGATGCCGTTTGGATTAAAGAATGCAGGCGCAACTTACCAAAGGGCAATGACTACTCTCTTTCATGACATGATGCATAAAGAAATTGAAGTTTATGTGGACGACATGATAGCCAAGTCCAGCACTGAAGAAGAACATATTGAATACCTTTTGAAGTTGTTTCAACGACTAAGGAAATATCAGCTTCGCTTGAATCCTAACAAATGTACTTTTGGGGTTAGATCTGGAAAACTCTTGGGTTTCATTGTCAGCCAAAGAGGAATTGAAGTAGATCCCGACAAAGTCAGATCTATTCAAGAGATGCCTGCACCAAAAACTGAAAAGCAAGTAAGAGGATTTCTTGGACGATTGAACTACATCTCCAGATTTATCTCTCAAATGACTGCTACTTGTGAGCCAATTTTCAAGCTTTTCCGCAAAGATCAAGGGGTTGTATGGACTGAAGATTTCCAGAAAGCGTTCGACAGTATCAAGGAATACCTGTTAGAACCACCAATATTGATTCCTCCGGTTGAAGGAAGACCACTAATCATGTACCTTACCGTGTTGGAAGAATCCATGGGTTGTATGCTTGGACAGCAAGATGAAACCGGTAAGAAGGAGCATGCCATCTATTACCTGAGTAAGAAATTCACAGATTGTGAGTCTCGTTACTCCATGCTCGAAAAAACATGTTACGCTTTGGCTTGGGCTTCAAAACGTCTCCGCCAATACATGATCAACAATACTACTTGGTTAATCTCCAAAATGGATCCGATCAAGTACGTCTTTGAAAAGCCTGCCTTAACAGGAAGGATTGCCCGATGGCAAATGCTGTTATCTGAGTATGACATCGAGTACCGTGCTCAAAAAGCGGTCAAAGGAAGCATTCTCGCCGATCACTTGGCGCATCAGCCAATTAATGAATATCAATCTCTCAAGTTTGACTTTCCTAAGGAAGATGTCATGTACTTAAAGATGAAAGATTGTGACGAACCATTACCTGAAGAAGGTCCTGATCCTGGATCAAGATGGGGCCTAATTTTTGATGGAGCAGTAAACGCTTTTGGCAATGGAATTGGGGCAATCATCATCACTCCCAAGGGTACTCATATCCCATTCTCCGCCAGACTGCTATTTGATTGCACCAACAACATCGCCGAATATGAAGCTTGTATCATGGGTCTCGAAGAAGCCATTGACTTAAGGATCAAGATCCTAGACATATATGGAGATTCAGCCCTTGTGATCAACCAAATCAAAGACAAGTGGGAAACTTACCACCCTGGCTTGATTCCTTACAGAGATTATGCAAGACGTCTGTTGACTTTCTTCAACAAGGTTGAATTGCATCATATACCTCAAGATCAGAATCGAATGGCAGACGCCTCGGCTACTTTATCTTCCATGTTCAAAGTCAATCATTGGAACGATATGCCTAAAGTCAGAATTATGCGCCTTGAAAGGCCTGCCTATGTGTTTGCAACTGAAGCAGTCATCGATGATAAACCGTGGTTCCACGACATCAAACGCTTCCTTCAAACTCAAGAGTACCCACTTGGGGCATCAAACAAAGATAAGAAAACTCTAAGGAGGCTTTCTGGCAGTTTCTTCCTGAACGGAGATGTGCTATACAAAAGAAACTTCGACATGGTTTTGCTCAGATGCGTGGACAGACACGAAGCAAACATGTTAATGCATGAAGTGCATGAAGGGTCCTTTGGAACTCATTCAAATGGGCATGCAATGTCCAATAAAATGTTAAGAGCTGGATACTATTGGTTGACAATGGAATCTGACTGTTATAAACACGTGAAGAGATGTCACAAGTGCCAGATCTATGCAGATAAGATCCATGTGCCACCGACTCTACTCAACGTTCTCTCATCTCCATGGCCTTTCTCCATGTGGGGTATCGACATGATTGGAATGATCGAACCAAAAGCTTCAAACGGTCATCGTTTCATCTTAGTGGCTATTGATTACTTCACCAAATGGGTCGAAGCAGCATTGTACGCCAACGTTACAAGACAAGTGGTTGTAAGATTTATCAAGAACAACATCATTTGCCGATATGGTGTTCCCAGCAAGATCATTACTGACAATGGTTCGAACTTGAATAACAAAATGATGAAAGAACTGTGTGAGGAGTTCAAGATTGAGCATCATAACTCTTCTCCTTACAGACCAAAAATGAATGGCGCCGTTGAAGCCGCCAACAAGAACATTAAGAAGATCGTCCAGAAAATGGTCGTCACTTACAAAGACTGACACGAAATGCTGCCATTTGCTTTACATGGGTACCGTACTTCAGTGCGTACTTCAACAGGGGCAACTCCCTTTTCTCTAGTATACGGCATGGAAGCTATGCTCCCCGTAGAAGTTGAAATCCCATCAATGAGAGTCCTCATGGAGACTAAGTTATCAGAGGCTGAATGGTGTCAAAGCAGATACGATCAGTTGAATTTAATCGAAGAAAAACGTATGACTGCTCTATGCCATGGACAGTTGTACCAAGCAATGATGAAACAAGCTTTCAACAAAAAGGTTCGACCTCGTGAATTTCAAGAAAGCGACCTCGTGCTTAAAAAGATCTTATCTTTTCAACCAGATTCTTGGGGCAAATGGTCTCCTAATTACGAAGGCCCGTATGTTGTCAAAAGAACATTTTCTGGCGGCGCCATGACTCTTGCAACCATGGATGGTGATGAACTCCCACATCCTGTGAATGCTGATGCAGTCAAGAAATACTTTGTCTAAAAAAATACAAAAGATCGGCTCGGTAAGTCGAAAACCCGCAAAGGGCGACTTAGGCAAAAATGAGCGTCTCGGTGGACTGAAAACCCGAAAGGGCGGTCCAGGCAAAAATTAGAGACAATAAACAGAAAAATTTATCCTGGTAGATTGAAAACTTGAAAGGGCAATCTAGGCAAAAATTAAGGAATAATGACAAAGTAACTGCATCAGTTCGTACTTCGTCACCTGAGGAGTCTTTTTCATCAAAGGATCTACAATCAAATCATCGCCAATCTGAAGTAACAAGCACAGTTGGAACTCAAAGTTGTAAGGGGAGAATAGTGGTTATTACTTTCAATATAGCCTTTTCCGCATATTTACCATTTCCAACTTTTGTAAATACTCTATGGAATCACGCCTTTAGCTGATTACCATCCCATTAAATAAATTTGAGCCTGGTGCCCACTTGTTGGCAATCTCTAATTTCTTTTAGCTTGCAAAATGACGCTTTAATTGTGTTATTCACTTTTGAAAGAAAAAGAAAAAAATAAGTTTTAAATGAATTTACTTTTCCTTTCTTTTCAAAATAAAAGCGAAACTTTCCTTTGAGTTGTGAACAACAGAAGGAACGTCAGCAGCTGTCTCCATAGGATGAACCAAAGATTATCCTTCAGAACTGTTCTTTTCCTCAAAAGAGATGATGAGATAATGGTATTCTTATCCCAGGAAAGAATTCTTAAGCCAATCGCCCCTTGCGGCAGAAAAACTCTTTTATCCCCAGTGAAGAAGATCTTTCATTTCCAGTGAAGAAGTTCTTCCATCTCAGTAAGAAAGATGCTTGTCTTCCCCAGAGAAGTTGAAAGCATGCAACACCATTCATCACCCGTGTTAGCTGCACCGTGTTGAAGAACATTAACCAAGTATCTGGTTGTATTGCGACGTTGGTCCTTCTCCAGTATATACTCCTTTGTCTGTCAGTATCGTCAGCATGCATGCTACATTCATGACATTCATCATACTTGCATCATTTATGCATTCTTGCATTTTTCAATGTTTACTTTAAAATCACTTATTTAGGATATATCTATCCTCAAAAAAAAAAAAAAAAGAAAAAAGAAAAAAGAAAAAAAAAGAGAAACAGGTACGGGCGTGTCATCTCTCCAGTAGGTTGTCACCCATAAGCAAAAAGAACATATTCTTTCTCCAGTTCCCCACTGAGATCATTCCTCGTGGAAGAAGGTTGCTTCAGTTTCTCCTCTCGAAACAAATGAGAAAATCCCCATTCGAGTTCATTCCTCATGGGTACAAAGTCTTGTTTGACCGTTTCTTTCCAAATCATTCATGGATAGAACCCTGTCTTTACCAAATATTCAAATTCCGATTCCCCAAATAGAGTCGTGAAAAACAGACAATAAGCAATAGCCTCATCATCTGAGCAGCTTATGTCTCTTCCAAAAGACTTTTTCCTCTTAAGGAAATCAATCATGAAGACCATTTGACAACCAGGGCCTTATTACTGTTCACAAGGCTGAATAACCAGTAATTTCCCTAGCAAAGTCTCCAGAATCATTTTATCACTCGGCTGATAATTGATCTTGTCTTCAGAACCGCTATCACGAGGCTGGTAGTCGGTAACCTTTTTGTTTTGGTTATATTATTAAACATGTCTATCACCATGCTGATAGTCGGTAATATTAACCGAACCTTTGAAACTCTTTTTACCATGTCAAGTCTATCACCATGCAGATAGTCGGTAATATAGTTTCATACCTTTCACCTTTGCATTATTAAACAAGTCTATCCCCATGCTGATAGTCGATAATGTCGATAGGTAAGCTTTTCATACAAAGCTATCATTCCCCGGTGAAGCATACAATTGCTTTCCCGAAAAGAGAAAAACAGATTCTCTTCCTAAAACGGATTGAGACATCCTTCCCAATCTCTTATCCCAAGTGGAGTCAGTTTTTGATATCCCTCGGTAAAGATATCCTTGCATCATTCGCAATTTTGGTATCTTAGGTCCAAAATTCGTGTCTTCTGATATTTAAGTCTCTTCCACCCCATCAAAACGAAGATTTTCAATCTTCATATCTCAGGTTGAAGAAACTTAAATAGGGGCATCTGTCATACCCCAATTTTTGACCTAAGATACCACCTCATATCATCTGCATATGCATCATTTGCATCTCTGACAAATTGCATAGCTTGTGTTTGCTACTTGTGCTCAGCAGGGTTTAATCAAGAAATCACTCATCAATACAAGTAACAATCAATTAGGGTTTTGTTCTCCCTTCATCTCAAAAGAACCATCTTCATCAACAATCAATATTTGGTCCTCAAAGATTCATTTCAACAAGCTCAGAGACTTTGAATCAACCAGATTAGGGTTTTGACTGAAGATAGCATACCCCTGACTTTTGCTCAGGATTTGACCTAATGACTTGGGACATGACCTCAAGACCCCAAGTACATCATTTTGACCTAATCTATTGACTCAAGACATCTCCAACACAGGGACTGGTCAACAGTGAAATTTCAAATCATCAGATTAGGGTTTTTGAACTATCAGGGACTCAAATCAGGGATCACATTTGGGAAACCCTAAAAAGCTCCAGGGGATCACTCAAAGGTTTTAATCATCTTCAAATAATCCCTATGAAAATATCCAATGGAAATTACATCTCAATTCAAGATCCACAGTCATCAATTTCATCAGGTCGACAATTAGGGTTTTTGACCTAATCCACCTGAACCACTGACTTTTTAACCAGAACATGGTGCCACAACTTAAACCATGGCTCAAGGTCCTCCAATAACTCAACATGATCCATTCATACCATTCATTTGGTAAGGATAGCTTGGTTCAGTTGAAATCTCCAGAAACGCGATTCGTCTGAAAAAGTCAACTGTACAAGATCACCATTGACTTTTTGGAAATTTTGGTCAACCATGACTTTTGAAGTTTCAAATCATCAATATATGATATATGAAGTCATTTGATCAAGGAAAATCAAGAAAATCAATCAAGAATCAAAAAGTCAAAAGTTTGACTTTCCATACTTAGAAAAATTCTAAGTGTTTTTCAATGGTTTTTTCCAAATTTGGAAGGGAATAACTCAAAATTTCACCTACAAACTGAAAAAAACTTCCAACATGAAAGTTGTAGATTTTGATCCAATGAAAAACTTTGTCACATAAATTGATTTTCCAAAAGATCAACCATTTAAGAGATATGGAGCTTCAAAGTTGGTATCTTTTGAAAATTTCACTTAAAATCTCACTTTCTTCAAAGTTCATGGATCTTTTTCACCCATTTCCTTAAAGGTCTTGAAGAAACTTTCAACTAGGGTTTTGAAGTACATAACATGAGCTTTCCAAAATGTCCAAGAGCATGAAAAAATATGGAGCATAGCTATGGCTTTGAATTATGCATTTAGTGATCATTTTCACTTGAAATTTCAAACCATTTTCACTAAGTTTCAACACTACATGACCTATAATGCAAGTAATGATGCATCAATGCAATAATTGAGAGATATTTTCTGATTTGAAGATCAGAATGGAAGAGGATAAGAAGCTTGGAAGATTAACCATGGTTAAGTCACTTTTAACCATTTGCATTTAATGTAAAGATTCCATTTTATCTCCAAATGCCAAATCACCATTCTTTGATCAACTTGCAAAGCTCTGAATTCAGAATCCTTGGCCTATAAATAGAGGTCCAAACTTCATTCAAAATCACACCAAAACCTCATAATCATAGGTTTTCTCTCTTCTTTCTTAAGTTGCAAGTTTCATGAGTTTCAAAGGGGTAGAAACTTCAACCTCCAAACCCTTGAAGTTCTGGCCAAAGTAATGCTTCCCACAACTCATAAACATCATATGGGATGTGCTTGATCCATTCACACACCCCAAAACACCTCAAATCTCAGAATCACTCTTCAACCTCCAAATTTGCATAACACTAGCCTTATCATGCCAAAATCAATTCCAGGCCAATTCTGTCCAAGCTAATCATCCAAATACATTCCATATACCATATGTGAACTATCCCAACCATCATTCATGATCTGAAACACCTCCATCATCAAATTCGATCCTCACTCCAAGCAACTGCAGATCGGGTCCCATGGCTATGCTCAGATGAATTCAGTTCACTCCAAGCATCCAAACATGTTCCATAATCATCATTGAAGCTATCCAGATCATTACAAAGCATCTGTAACACCTCTATTGAAGAATTCAATCTCCAGTTTTTCCGTTTTTAAAGGTAAGCCTCATGAACTTCAAACTCATACATACATGCATCATAAACAAAATATTGATATACCATCTTGTTTCTGCACCTATGAGGATCATTAACCCTCAATCAATTGCATCATAACTTGCATACACACGATTTCACATTGAATTTCAGTTCTAGGGTTCTTCATGTTCATGCAAAAATAAATGAATTGTGAGATCACCATCATGTTCCTCGTGCAAAACCGAGTGAGATAGACCCTTTACTTGATCAAAACAACACAGTTTTGAAGATTTTCGAATTTCAGTTGAAGGTGTGTTCTTGGCGCCATTTTGTGATTCAGAAAATTCAAAGGTTTGTTTTTAAATATAATCAATGGAACGCGTGTGTATTACAAGCCACAAGCGTGGCTCAGTTGGTAAGTGTTTTGGCTGGTGAGAGTGAGGGCGTGGGTTCAAACCCTGGCAGGACCAAACCTTATTTTTTTTAACACTTATTTTCTTCAATTTTCTTAACAACTCTAACTAATTAATTAACTAACCAAATCAATTCATTTTTGCTTCATTTTTTGTACACTCTTTATTTAACACATATATTTTATGAATATAAAAAAAATCACAAAAAAATATTTATTTAATATGTTTTTTATTAGGTTTAAAATGACATGTTTTTAAGTATTTTTAATACTTTAAATATGGTTTTTTATTTGATTTTTCAAACCTAATCATTTGTAAATATTTTTGTGATCAAACCCTAATCTTTTAGGTCTTAATTAAGCATGAAATTTGTTTTTATCTTAATTAAGTTGACTTTTGTCAAAAATTCAAACTGTTTTTCAACGAAGCGATCAACTGTTTTCAAAAAAACTTTTCAAACTGTTTTCAAAAACGACAAACTTAACAAATCAATCAACCATGTTTTATAAAATAAAACATGGGCCTCCACATAGGTATAAGTCCCATTCCTTTGCATGAAATTAGGTATTTCATTGTACATACACCTTTTTTTACATACCTCGATCAATTTGATTTTTAACCTCGAATAACAAATAAAAAATGAAGGTTTTCTTTAAATCTTCCCAAAAATACCATGGGCCTCCATGTAGGTATAAGTCCCAAGCCCCTCTTGTAAATATTTGTTTACATAGCCATGAATACACTCAATGGGCCTCTCCCCGAGTATAAGTCCCGAGCCCCCGTGCATACAAACGGATCATGCTTACAGGTATATTTCCTTCATAAACTCCATTGTATACACACACCTTGACATATATATGTAATTGTTCATACTTGTTCATGTTTGTCCATGTTTGTTCATACTTGTTCATGTGTTTGTTCATGTTATATATGCTTGTTCAACTTAGTACAACACTAGGTTCCCCATAGCCTCCTATTGGGCTCCGTGCAAAGAATCTCCCTAGTTTAGGTTAGGACATAGAGTATGGTTTCCCGGTGAAATCGCTCTAAGAGCTCAAACCAACTATACCATGCCTCCTCTTGGGCTTCGTACAAACGACTTGTCCCTCCCATAGCCTCCTCTTGGGCTTACAATGCAAGGACCCTCGGTAGTCCCTCCCATAGCCTCCTCTTGGGCTTACAATGCAAGGACCCTCGAATAGCCTCCTCTTGGGCTTCGTACAAGGACCCACGGGCTTCTTATAAGCATCCCCAATATCCAAATCAAATACCCTAGGAGATTAGACATTTATCATCTCTATGATAGGAATATCTCTTCTATATCATCACAATCAATCAATCAATCAATCAATCAACTTAACTTTTTTGCCACAAGGCTGGCTAATCAATCAAACCTTTTTGCCACCATACTGGCTGATTAATCAAAGTTTTTGTCACAAGGCTGACTTCATTGAAACTTTTGCCACAAGGCTGGCTGATTAATCAAAACTTTTTGTCACAAGGCTGACTTCATTGAATGTTTTTGCCACAAGGCTGGCTAAAAAACATCTTTATCATACTAAGCACCATAAGTGGCATGGCCCAGGGCTTATAATGAAAAGATTTTCAAACAAAATCAAATAGATGTATGTGATGATATAGATTAGATACATCGAACATTTAGATGACATTTGTCTCTTATCCTTTGCTTCCACTAGCATAAGTGGGAACTACGATTGCTCTGACTTTCTCAACATCCCTTTGAGAATAAGTAGGCACAAGGTCGTATCCTTGGCGAGCAAAACTTCTCCCTCAAACCATTCAAACCTTAGCACCCGTAGACCCGAGCTACAGATGCTCTGATTCCCTCTAAGGGATATGTATGCAGAAGATTGCGATGATCTTTGCGAGCATAATCAAACAAACACCTTAGTTTCCCACCTATCTCAAAACAGAACCCCAATAGCATAGAATGAAATGGACATAACAAAGAAACCTATAGAGTACTATAGATACATTGGGTGCTAATACCTTCCCTTCGTATAACCAACCCTCTTACCCAAAGATCTCTCCCCCCACTTTTAAGGTTATTGCAACTTTTTTCCTTTTCCTACTTTGGAAACAATAAAACGTTTGGTCGAAAAAACAAAAATCATTTTCTTGAGCCCAAGCCCAAAGAAGGCATCAGGTGTCTCATCCCCGATTGATTTTTTTTTCACGCGACAGTATGCTTATAGCCAACTACTTCTACAAAGAAATAACTTTTGTTTTTACAAAAGTTTCACTCACTTACTAAATTGGGATATCTTCCCTAACCATGTATCTATGAGTTCATTGTGTTGATACTTTGCTTGAGAACTCCCGAGGCTTTAGATATACTCTAATTGTTTTCCTTTGATTGAAACTTTGTTGATGTCTGAAGCATCTGAGACTTTGTCAATTCTTTATCAAATCCATGGTTCGCATCTTTAACTGCTTAAGTACATTGGTTAGCTTTCTTAATAGTTGCATCTTTATTATGCTAAATGTTATCTTTTAAAGTTTTCATCTTGTTGAACATCCATTTTGTTCTTCATAGTTGCCATTATTGAAACAAAACATATTACCTACAAAACAAAGTTCCATAATATGGATAGAGAAAATAAGGTAAAGTCGGCTTTCTTCCCTTGCATCCATTGTCTTTGAGTGATTATTTTAGGCGTTCCCGCGTTGTACATGACTAGAGAGTTTATAAGAAGGACTTTGAGTAGGGTTTTCTTTAAATAGAATGCATCACCTGAGTTTGAAGGAAAAAAGTGAACGAAGATGAACATTCCCACAAATAATGTCATATAATCTTAAAAGACCTGAAATGCTCATAAGTGTAGAGAGAAAACTTGAACAAAATGATATACTATGGTTTATGGATGGTACCCTATATTCTAGTATGAAGTTTACCTGCACCTACAAATTTTTTATCTAAAAATAACAATCACTTGGATACTAGGGAGTGAGTTTGGAACTTTTTTAGATGAGGCTCCAAAAATTTGAGACTCTATGCTAAGAGTCTTGATACTTTTGCATAGAGTCCACTTCGATTAGACCCAAATTGAAACAACTTTAATTTAAATGTACAATTCATCATTCTTTTTTAGTTATATGATCATTCAAACATTTGATGTAAATAGATTTTTTTGTTCCTGTGTTAATTTCTTTAATAGAAGAAATTGTAAGGACCTTTCCTAAGTACTTTAATTTTGAGAGTGCTTGGTTTAGAGGAATCCTATCAGGAAATGATAAATGTTGTTTGGGATAATAACTTCACTCTTAACTGCAACATGGAAGAACTAAAAACTCAAGTTTCAAATTGGAATATACATATAGTTAAGAGTGTTAAGAAAGAAAAGAAAACGATAATGGGCAGGTTGCGGGGAATTTAAATAGCTTTCTAGGAGGGAAGGGGCCATGATGGTATTATTGATTTAGAGAAAGTTTTGCAACAAATTTTGGCCAAAACTCTCCATCAAGAAGAGTAATTGTGGTATCAAAAATCTAAACATCCGTGGTCATGAGAAGGATAGGAATACCAGGTTTTACCACCTTAAAACTATCCAAAGTAGAAGAAGAAAGATCATCAATACCATTGAAAATGACCTTGGAATTGGATAGAGGATGCTGAAGATATCAAGAACCTTTTCAAATGCCATTATCATGACTTATACACGACAGACACAAATATTGCAGATTGGGTTTCAACTCCGCATTCCTCCCTATTGAGGATAACATTATAAGGAAGCTTAATGAAGAGTTAAAGGATGGTGAAATCCAGAAGGAAATCTTGGCTATGGCCTCGTGGAAGTCCCCGGGTCCTGATGGATTTCCTACAGGTTTCTTTCAAAAATCTTGGAGTGTGGTCGGTACTAGTGTGTGCAAGCTGATTCAAAACTTATGAAAGAATCCTACTATAATAGAAGAGATCAACCAAACTTAAATTTGTATTATACATAAAGTTTCTAATCCATAAAAGGTAACTCAATTTCGATCAATCGCTCTTTGTAATTATATTTACAAAGTCCTTAGTAAAATCATTGTCAATAGAATAAAGAAGTGTATGAACACAATGGTGTCCCCTAATCAAACTGGTGTCATACCAGGTAGGAATATCCATGATAATATAGTAGTTGCTCAATAACTTCTCCATAGTATGCATATATTGAAAGGCAAAAAGGGATGTTTTTATATCAAAGTTGATTTAGCAAAGGCTTATGATATGTTGAACTAGATTTATGGAGAGAAAGTGCTTGAGAAGTTGAATATCCTTGAAAAAAATCAAGACTGTCATTATGTCTGCTATTTCATTTGTCAACATGAGAGTTACTTGGAATAGACATAAGGGAGACTACTTCAAGTTAAAGAAGAGACTTCGACAAGGTGGCCCAAATTTGCCTTATCTTTTTGTCCTTTGCATAGATAAGATATCCCATATGATTATGGATGTTGTGGAGAAGAGGAAGTGGAGTGTATGATAGCTGGTAGGAATGGGCCAAAGGTTTCTCACCTAATGTTCACATACGACCTCCTTCTGTTTGGTAAGGTCACATTCCCTCAGATCACGTGCATAAGGAAGGTTCTCAAAATATTTTTTGAAGCTTCTGGGCAATGAGTAAGTGTTGACAAATCTAATATAATCTACCATATAAGAAAGTTTTTGGAAGTGGAATACCCAATTCTACCATTTGCTTACCTGCTGCCACATAACCCATTTTAGCTAAAAAGTGGTCTTTTTGTACCCCTATCATAACTATGGAACGGATTATTTAAAACCCAAATAAAACCCTCTCTATTTCAATTATCTTTAATTCAAAATTTGAAATTGCAATTTTACTTTTTCTGACTCTCTCTCGTCCTTTCCCTGTTTCTCCCTTTTTACTTTCTCATCCCTTTTCTTTTTCTCTTTCTCTCTATCTTTTATCTTTCTCATCCCCCATCTTCTTTCTTCCCATTCTTCTTCCTCCTCCTCAAACGTCCTCCTCTTCTTCTTCCATTATCGTCGGTAACATCATCACCGTCCTCTACTCCCTCTGCACTACCCACAAAGTCCTAGCCGAAGACGACAAAGCGATCGAACTCGAATCTGAAGATGTTACTTTGTAACTTCTCAAAGCTATAGTTATACATCTTCAAGGTTTTATAAAGATGGCGTGGCTATGAAGAAGCTCCAGGTTAGTTACTTACAAAAGGAAATAATTTTATATGTTATTTGATTATATTTTAGGGTTTTGATTATTTTGTTGCAGTTGACAAATATATGACATTTTATTGGGGCTAAAAAGATTAATAAGTTTGATGTTTTCTGTTTTTCCGCTCTGTGTTTTATGGTGTTACCGGATGTTTCGATCTATATGTTCCGATTCTCCTTATTTCTTTTGATTCTATTTCGTTTCTGTGGTGTTATTTATTGTTGTTACTGTGAGAGTTGTGTATGTTAACAATGCGCTTTCAAAATACGGAGCTTTACACCTTGCCTGCAAAGTGTTCGATGAAATTTTCAAACGAATCACTTTCTTAGTTTTTCTATTTCATATTCGTAGTTGTTAACGTTTTATTGTTACGGTGTCTCAGAATATCGCTGGAAAACACATTGATAGGGTTTTCACCTTCGATAAGGTTCTTAATTTCTAAACATAAACTCTTTTATTTGTGTCAAAAGTAGCTTATTCTTTTAAATTTCATTACTTTTTTAGGTTTTATTGCCAGACGAGATGCAGTGGAGTGTTCGTAACCACTTAAAATTGCAGCAGAGATAAAGTTTTGTTTTTCATTTTCTGGTTATTTGCTGGTCTTGAAAATGTCGGTATATCATTGTCGTCAAGCTGATGGGTGGAGAGAGTGGTAAGGTTCTTACATGTTCATAACACCTTCACTAAACAACTACCTTTCTTTATGACTCATGTTTATTATTGGAAATTTCTTCGGCTTTTAGCACAGCAAGACTTGGAGGGATTTTCTAAGGTAAGCTTAACTTTTTAAATCTACATTTATTGTCTACTTAATTTTTTTGGACTAATTGAAGTTTTAAATGTATATATTATTGAAGTTTACTGAATATGGAATTGAATGAATTGTACCACTATCACTTTTGCCACTCGATGTATGATCTAAATACTAAGCTAAACCATATGTCAGAAGTTAAAATAGTAAAAAGGAAGAGGCAACGAACAATGCTCATCAAGCTGAGGAAAATCAGGTTTCTTGATCAAAATTCTCAATCTACTAAATTGTCTTTGTTCTTCTCTTCTCTTTGTATTTAGGAGTTGTAGTAATAAATTCAATGTTAAATGGATTCCCTGAAATTGTTTCGATCTGCTACTTATAGACTTCTTTCACTTCATATCATGTTCTTTTTTTATGATGTTCTTTGGCTGCTATTATCTAAATATTGGTTTGGATTAATCAAAATATATTTCTGCTGGATTATTAATGAATAACTGCAAGGTTCCCAGAGGTTTCCCCATAACACACTGATCTCGTCGTAAAGCATGGACAGTTTGAGCTCGAGTGTACAAGCGATCATGTTGAGTATTATCAGAGGCGGGACCAAAATCTGTTGATCTCACAGTTGACATACTACAAATAGTCTCGACAGACATTCCGCAAACCGGGAAGTTACAACAAACCTGAACAGAATCTGTAGGGCTGAACTGTTGAGGAACAAAATGTTTGTTATAACCGTATCCTTTTGAACTGTTACGAAGAAATACATAATGTTGTTGAGATAAATTCTTTGGAGCATTTTCTATACTAATTGAGTTTATTGTCCACATCGTATTTTCTTTATTTTGTATTTGCCACACTTTTTGCAATAAGTCAGGTATATACAAAATACAACAGCAGTAGCATTTGGAACCGACATTATGTTTGAATTTTTGAATTTTTGAATTTTTGAATTTGTGCATTTTTAATTTGGATGAACATTTTACCCTATTCTGTTTGAAGATGTTCTGAAAATATGCACATGTATCACACTGGCATGGTTTTTCTGCATGAAAATAACCGAGAAATGGTATATTTATAAATGTTCAGCAGCATACATATATAGGGACTTGATAATTATTTTCTATACTGTTTCAGACATGGTCAATTGCATGATACCTTGTGTCAAAGTTGCTGCTTGCAGATCCAAGTAAAGCAAACATATTGAATCTCGAACATGATTCTGAACTTGCCAATGCTTTGGTTGCTATTCATTTGGTTCTTTTTATACGAACGCACGGGTAATCAAGTCAAAGTCTATATGAACACACGGGTAATCAAGTCAAAATCTATATGAACGCACGGGTAATCAAGTCAAAATCTATATGAACGCACGGGTAATCAAGTCAAAATCTATATGAACGCACGGGTAACCAGACCAAAATCCATATGAACGCGCAGTTTATTACATATTTTTACAATTACAAAAAATAAAAAAAAATATTTAAAATAATGTATGAATACACGAGAAAAATGTGTTGTTTTTTAATTACTTATGTATCTAGTAATTTTATTTTGCAATTTTTTAATTTAATATACAATAATTTTTAAAATAATATATGAATAATTAAAATATATATTATTATGTCTTTCTTTTAAAACTTGAAAATTCAATTCAATTTAGTTTTTATTAATATGTCATTCTTTTTTAAATAGTAAACTATTGTAGTATAACTATTTTATTTTTCGTATTTACATTTCTATTATATTTTGAAAACAAAAGCGTATGTACCATACCAGTATCCGTGCGAAAGCATGAGTAACACACCAATACGACCAAATTTCATGTGAGCACACGTGTAACACAGTAGTACCCATGCGGGCGCACAAATAATTAAATTAAATACGCATTTTTTATGTGAATTATACTAGTGATTTTTATTTTATATATGTTAAGAAGTGTGGTGGGGCCTAACTCAACCCTACAAAACCGGCTTGTAGGGTGAGGATTACCCCCCACTTATAAGAACATGTTCAAGCCATATATTATCCGATGTGGGACTCTTAACAATATATATATATATATATATATATATATATATATATATATATATATATATATATATATATATATATATATATATATATATATATATTTATATTGTAGACCATTGTCCAAATTTTAATAAATACAATACTAAACTTAATTCTTTTATATCATATTTTTTTGGACTTTTATGTAAAATTATATTTCTACTGATTTTCAACTAATTTTAATTTTAAATATTTATTTGTCACATATATTAAACTTTATAAATCTTTTTATTATAACAACTCTATCAATTCTAAAAAAACATTTTATATTTATTTTTCACAGTTGGTTTTTTACAAATTATGTGTTTAATGGTTTTTTTAACAATAGAAATTTTTATAAGCTTATACAATTATCTTGCAGTCTATTTTTTTCTAATAGTATTTAAATATTTTTTAATTTGATTGAACTCTCATGACAAACTGGTGACAAATCCGCGGTCCACACCAGAACCCGTGCGGACGCACGGGTTTCCCACTAGTATTTTATAAAAACAATTCTATGCATGTTAGAAGATAGATTGTGCAAGCTTCGGGTCTAAGAGAAAGTATGGAGCCTGGTATCTATTTAGAAGTGCCACTGACAAGTCAAAGCCCTAAAGTCAAGAATTACCATTACATCATTGATAAAATAAGAGATATGTTTGCTAACTGTAAGGGTAAGCATCTATCTTTTGTTGGGAGAGTCACATTAGCTAAACCAGTGATTGACGCGCTGCCTACCTATGTTGAAATGAGTAGTAGGGTGCCCCTAAGTTTCTTGAAAGAGATTCACAAAATTCAGAGGAATGTCATATGGAGCCATTATGATAAGATAACAAGAGACATATGCATACTATAAAGTGAAAGGAGATAACCAAACCTAAGAAGTTTGGAGCCTTGGGCTTGTGAAATCTCAAAGAGATGAATATAGCCTGCATTGAAAAGCTAGGGTGGAAGTTGAAAAGTGGCAAAAATTCTTTGTGGATAATTTTATGTGTGGAAAGTATGATAGGGACGATGGAAAAGTTTAAGCCAAAGCGTACGACTCTAGTTTGTGGAAGAAAATTGTGAGCTTAAGGCCTCTATTAGATAGTGTGTCAAAGTGGGAGGGTGACAATGGGAAACCCATCAAAGAGTGGAAACATTATTAGATTAATTCTGAAATTAGGCTCAAGGATTTTATGGTAAATATGCATGGCTGCCTCGAGAAAGCTCCATTGTCAACCATTTTGTTGAGCGATGGTAGCTAAAACTGGGGCCTTCTTAAGAGTATGCTTCTGCATGAGGAGACTGTGGAAATAATAAGAGAAATTGATCTCCCAACTGTTATAAGTCATTAACCAGAAAAATATATATGGGGAGGAACTAACACAGGATGTTTCACAATATCCAATGTTTTAGAGCATATTGCAGGTACAAATCACTATCTTAGTGTTATAAATCTTTGTGATCCACATTGTGAGGATTGTGTTGGCAAGGAGGAGACAATCATCCATGTTATAAGAGATTGTAAGATTGCAAAACATCTATGGATACAGTTGGTGAATTTTGAAGATAAACACCCATTTTTTAAATATCAATATAGAAGATTAATTGAGCCTGAATATGAAGATGAATTTTGGAAGGGAGAAACTTACTCGCATGCACTCTGGGCCATCACTTGTCACCAACTCTGGTATTGGAGGAACCAAAGAAGGTTTGTAGCAGATTCCATAGCGCTAACAAATATGGTTGAAGACATTCGACACAAAGTTCTGAGCTATTAGATTAGCATTCAGTGTCAAAATCGACTGATTCCAATTAGGTCTAAAGCTACTAATATAGGATGTAGATATAAATTTATGGTTTTTTCCTTGGATTGAATGTCAAATGACGTTTAAGGTGAACCACCAACAAAATGGTTCACAGTGAGTTATAATTATTAATCATTAGATCAAATATTTTATGAGATCTTATGATATCTCTATCACACCAAATAAATAAAAAATCTCCCGAAGTATAAGGTATAAAGTTTCGCCAACTATCTGGTTGTATTGCGACGTTGGTCCTTCTCCAGTATATACTCCTTTGTCTGTCAGTATCGTCAGCATGCATGCTACATTCATGACATTCATCATACTTGCATCATTTATGCAATCTTGCATTTTTCAATGTTTGCTTTAAAATCACTTGTTTAGGATATATCTATCCTCAAAAAAAAAAAAAGAAGAAAAAAGAAAAAAGAAAAAAAAAGAGAAACAGGTACGGGCGTGTCATCTCTCCAGTAGGTTGTCACCCATAAGCAAAAAGAACATATTCTTTCTCCAGTTCCCCACTGAGATCATTCCTCGTGGAAGAAGGTTGCTTCAGTTTCTCCTCTCGAAACAAATGAGAAAATCCCCATTCGAGTTCATTCCTCATGGGTACAAAGTCTTGTTTGACCGTTTCTTTCCAAATCATTCATGGATAGAACCCTGTCTTTACCAAATATTCAAATTCCGATTCCCCAAATAGAGTCGTGAAAAACAGACAATAAGCAATAGCCTCATCATCTGAGCAACTTATGTCTCTTCCAAAAGACTTTTTCCTCTTAAGGAAATCAATCATGAAGACCATTTGACAATCAGGGCCTTATTACTGTTCACAAGGCTGAATAACCAGTAATTTCCCTAGCAAAGTCTCCAGAATCATTTTATCACTCGGCTGATAATTGATCTTGTCTTCAGAACCGCTATCACGAGGCTGGTAGTCGGTAACCTTTTTGTTTTGGTTATATTATTAAACATGTCTATCACCATGCTGATAGTCGGTAATATTAACTGAACCTTTGAAACTCTTTTTACCATGTCAAGTCTATCACCATGCTGATAGTCGGTAATATAGTTTCATACCTTTCACCTTTGCATTATTAAACAAGTCTATCCCCATGCTGATAGTCGATAATGTCGATAGGTAAGCTTTTCTTACAAAGCTATCATTCCCCGGTGAAGCATACACTTGCTTTCCCGAAAAGAGAAAAACGGATTCTCTTCCTAAAACGGATTGAGACATCCTTCCCAATCTCTTATCCCCAGTGGAGTCAGTATTTGATATCCCTCGATAAAGATATCCTTGCATCATTCGTAATTTTGATATCTTAGGTCCAAAATTCGCGTCTTCTGATATTTAAGTCTCTTCCACCCCATCAAAACGAAGATTTTCAATCTTCATATCTCAGGTTGAAGAAACTTAAATAGGGGCATCTGTCATACCCCAATTTTTGACCTAAGATACCACCTCATATCATCTGCATATGCATCATTTGCATCTCTGACAAATTGCATAGCTTGTGTTTGCTACTTGTGCTCAGCAGGGTTTAATCAAGAAATCACTCATCAGTACAAGTAACAATCAATTAGGGTTTTGTTCTCCCTTCATCTCAAAAGAACCATCTTCATCAACAATCAACATTTGGTCCTCAAAGATTCATTTCAACAAGCTCAGAGACTTTGAATCAACCAGATTAGGGTTTTGACTGAAGATAGCATACCCCTGACTTTTGCTCAGGATTTGACCTAATGACTTGGGACATGACCTCAAGACCCCAAGTACATCATTTTGACCTAATCTATTGACTCAAGACATCTCCAACACAGGGACTGATCAATAGTGAAATTTCAAATCATCAGATTAGGGTTTTTGAACTATCAGGGACTGAAATCAGGGATCACATTTGGGAAACCCTAAAAAGCTCCAGGGGATCACTCAAAGGTTTTAATCATCTTCAAATAATCCCTATGACAATATCCAATGGAAATTACATCTCAATTCAAGATCCACAGTCATCAATTTCATCAGGTCGACAATTAGGGTTTTTGACCTAATTCACCTGAACCACTGACTTTTTAATCAGAACATGGTGCCACAACTTAAACCATGGCTCAAGGTCCTCCAATAACTCAACATGATCCATTCATACCATTCATTTGGTAAGGATAGCTTGGTTCAGTTGAAATCTCCAGAAGCGCGATTCGTTTGAAAAAGTCAACTGTACAAGATCACCATTGACTTTTTGGAAATTTTGGTCAACCATGACTTTTGAAGTTTCAAATCATCAATATATGATATATGAAGTCATTTGATCAAGGAAAATCAAGAAAATCAATCAAGAATCAAAAAGTCAAAAGTTTGACTTTCCATACTTAGAAAAATTCTAAGTGTTTTTCAATGGTTTTTTCCAAACTTTGGAAGGGAATAACTCAAAATTTCACCTACAAACTGAAAAAAACTTCCAACATGAAAGTTGTAGATTTTGATCCAATGAAAAACTTTGTCACATAAATTGATTTTCCAAAAGATCAACCATTTAAGAGATATGGAGCTTCAAAGTTGGTATCTTTTGAAAATTTCACTTAAAATCTCACTTTCTTCAAAGTTCATGGATCTTTTTCACCCATTTCCTTAAAGGTCTTGAAGAAACTTTCAACTAGGGTTTTGAAGTACATAACATGAGCTTTCCAAAATGTCCAAGAGCATGAAAAAATATGGAGCATAGCTATGGCTTTCAATTATGCATTTAGTGATCATTTTCACTTGAAATTTCAAACCATTTTCACTAAGTTTCAACACTACATGACCTATAATGCAAGTAATGATGCATCAATGCAATAATTGAGAGATATTTTCTGATTTGAAGATCAGAATGGAAGAGGATAAGAAGCTTGGAAGATTAACCATGGTTAAGTCACTTTTAACCATTTGCATTTAATGTAAAGATTCCATTTTATCTCCAAATGCCAAATCACCATTCTTTGATCAACTTGCAAAGCTCTGCATTCAGAATCCTTGGCCTATAAATAGAGGTCCAAACTTCATTCAAAATCACACCAAAACCTCATAATCATAGGTTTTCTCTCTTCTTTCTTAAGTTGCAAGTTTCATGAGTTTCAAAGGGGTAGAAACTTCAACCTCCAAACCCTTGAAGTTCTGGCCAAAGTAATGCTTCCCACAACTCATAAACATCATATGGGATGTGCTTGATCCATTCACACACCCCAAAACACCTCAAATCTCAGAATCACTCTTCAACCTCCAAATATGCATAACACTAGCCTTATCATGCCAAAATCAATTCCAGGCCAATTCTGTCCAAGCTAATCATCCAAACACATTCCATATACCATATGTGAACTATCCCAACCATCATTCATGATCTGAAACACCTCCATCATCAAATTCGATCCTCACTCCAAGCAACTGCAGATCGGGTCCCATGGCTATGCTCAGATGAATTCAGTTCACTCCAAGCATCCAGACATGTTCCATAATCATCATTGAAGCTATCCAAATCATTACAAAGCATCTGTAACACCTCTATTGAAGAATTCAATCTCCAGTTTTGCCGTTTTTGAAGGTAAGCCTCATGAACTTCAAACTCATACATACATGCATCATAAACAAAATATTGATATACCATCTTGTTTCTGCACCTATGAGGATCATTAACCCTCAATCAATTGCATCATAACTTGCATACACACGATTTCACATTGAATTTCAGTTCTAGGGTTCTTCATGTTCATGCAAAAATTAACCATCTTAGAGCAAAAATAAATGAATTGTGAGATCACCATCATGTTCCTCGTGCAAAACCGAGTGAGATAGACCCTTTACTTGATCAAAACAACACAGTTTTGAAGATTTTCGAATTTCAGTTGAAGGTGTGTTCTTGGCGCCATTTTGTGATTCAGAAAATTCAAAGGTTTGTTTTTAAATATAATCAATGGAACGCGTGTGTATTACAAGCCACAAGCGTGGCTCAGTTGGTAAGTGTTTTGGCTGGTGAGAGTGAGGGCGTGGGTTCAAACCCTGGCAGGACCAAACCTTATTTTTTTTAACACTTATTTTCTTCAATTTTCTTAACAACTCTAACTAATTAATTAACTAACCAAATCAATTCATTTTTGCTTCATTTTTTGTACACTCTTTATTTAACACATATATTTTATGAATATCAAAAAAAATCACAAAAAAATATTTATTTAATATGTTTTTTATTAGGTTTAAAATGACATGTTTTTAAGTATTTTTAATACTTTAAATATGGTTTTTTATTTGATTTTTCAAACCTAATCATTTGTAAATATTTTTGTGATCAAACCCTAATCTTTTAGGTCTTAATTAAGCATGAAATTTGTTTTTATCTTAATTAAGTTGACTTTTGTCAAAAATTCAAACTGTTTTTCAACGAAGCGATCAACTGTTTTCAAAAAAACTTTTCAAACTGTTTTCAAAAACGACAAACTTAACAAATCAATCAACCATGTTTTATAAAATAAAACATGGGCCTCCACATAGGTATAAGTCTCATTCCTTTGCATGAAATTAGGTATTTCATTGTACATACACCTTTTTGTACATACCTCGATCAATTTGACTTTTAACCTCGAATAACAAATCAAAAATGAAGGTTTTCTTTAAATCTTCCCAAAAATACCATGGGCCTCCATGTAGGTATAAGTCCCAAGCCCCTCTTGTAAATATTTGTTTACATAGCCATGAATACACTCAATGGGCCTCTCCCCGAGTATAAGTCCCGAGCCCCCGTGCATACAAACGGATCATGCATACAGGTATATTTCCTTCATAAACTCCATTGTATACACACACCTTGACATATATATGTAATTGTTCATACTTGTTCATGTTTGTCCATGTTTTTTTATACTTGTTCATGTGTTTGTTCATGTTATATATGCTTGTTCAACTTAGTACAACACTAGGTTCCCCATAGCCTCCTATTGGGCTTCGTGCAAAGAATCTCCCTAGTTTAGGTTAGGACATAGAGTATGGTTTCCCGGTGAAATCGCTCTAAGAGCTCAAACCAACTATACCATGCCACCTCTTGGGCTTCGTACAAACGACTTGTCCCTCCCATAGCTTCCTCTTGGGCTTACAATGCAAGGACCCTCGGTAGTCCCTCCCATAGCCTCCTCTTGGGCTTACAATGCAAGGACCCTCGAATAGCCTCCTCTTGGGCTTCGTAAAAGGACCCACAGGCTTCTTATAAGCATCCCCAATATCCAAATCAAATACCCTAGGAGATTAGACATTTATCATCTCTATGATAGGAGTATCTATTCTATATCATCACAAACAATCAATCAATCAATCAATCAACTTAACTTTTTTGCCACAAGGCTGGCTAATCAATCAAACCTTTTTGCCACCATACTGGCTGATTAATCAAAGTTTTTGTCACAAGGCTGACTTCATTGAAACTTTTGCCACAAGGCTGGCTGATTAATCAAAACTTTTTGTCACAAGGCTGACTTCATTGAAAGTTTTTGCCACAAGGCTGGCTAAAAAACATCTTTATCATTCTAAGCACCATAAGTGGCATGGCCCAGGGCTTATAATGAAAAGATTTTCAAACAAAATCAAACAGATGTATGTGATGATATAGATTAGATACATCGAACATTTAGATGACATTTGTCTCTTATCCTTTGCTTCAACTAGCATAAGTGGGAACTACGATTGCTCTGACTTTCTCAACATCCCTTTGAGAATGCGTAGGCACAAGGTCGTATCCTTGGCGAGCAAAACTTCTCCCTCAAACCATTCAAACCTTAGCACCCGTAGACCCGAGCTACAGATGCTCTGATTCCCTCTAAGGGATATGTATGCAGAAGATTGCGATGATCTTTGCGAGCATAATCAAACAAACACCTTAGTTTCCCACCTATCTCACAATAGAACCCCAATAGCATAGAATGAAATGGACATAACAAAGAAACCTATAGAGTACTATAGATACGTTGGGTGCTAATACCTTCCCTTCGTATAACCAACCCTCTTACCCAAAGATCTCTCCCCCCACTTTTAAGGTTATTGCAGCTTTTTTCGTTTTCCTACTTTGGAAACAATAAAAAGTTTGGTCGAAAAAACAAAAATCATTTTCTTGAGCCCAAGCCCAAAGAAGGCATCAGGTGTCTCATCCCCGATTGATTTTTTTTCACGCGACAGTATGCTTATAACCAACTACTTCTACAAAGAAATAACTTTTGTTTTTACAAAAGTTTCACTCACTTACTAAATTGGGATATCTTCCCTAACCATGTATCTATGAGTTCATTGTGTTGATACTTTGCTTGAAAACTCCCGAGGCTTTAGATATACTCTAATTGTTTTCCTTTGATTGAAACTTTGTTGATGTCTGAAGCATCTGAGACTTTGTCAATTCTTTATCAAATCCATGGTTCGCATCTTTAACTGCTTAAGTACATTGGTTAGCTTTCTTAATAGTTGCATCTTTATTATGCTAAATGTTATCTTTTAAAGTTTTCATCTTGTTGAACATCCATTTTGTTCTTCATAGTTGCCATTATTGAAACAAAACATATTACCTACAAAACAAAGTTCCATAATATGGATAGAGAAAATAAGGTAAAGTCGGCTTTCTTCCCTTGCATCCATTGTCTTTGAGTGATTATTTTAGGCGTTCCCGCGTTGTACATGACTAGAGAGTTTATAAGAAGGACTTTGAGTAGGGTTTTCTTTAAATAGAATGCATCACCTGGGTTTGAAGGAAAAAAGTGAACGAAGATGAACATTCCCACAAATAATGTCATATAATCTTAAAAGACCTGAAATGCTCATAAGTGTAGAGAGAAAACTTGAACAAAATGATATACTATGGTTTATGGATGGTACCCTATATTCTAGTATGAAGTTTACCTGCACCTACAAATTTTTTATCTAAAAATAACAATCACTTGGATACTAGGGAGTGAGTTTGGAACTTTTTTAGATGAGGCTCCAAAAATTTGAGACTCTATGCTAAGAGTCTTGATACTTTTGCATAGAGTCCACTTCGATTAGACCCAAATTGAAACAACTTTAATTTAAATGTACAATTCATCATTCTTTTTTAGTTATATGATCATTCAAACATTTGATGTAAATAGATTTTTTTGTTCCTGTGTTAATTTCTTTAATAGAAGAAATTGTAAGGACCTTTCCTAAGTACTTTAATTTTGAGAGTGCTTGGTTTAGAGGAATCCTATCAGGAAATGATAAATGTTGTTTGGGATAATAACTTCACTCTTAACTGCAACATGGAAGAACTAAAAACTCAAGTTTCAAATTGGAATATACATATAGTTAAGAGTGTTAAGAAAGAAAAGAAAACGATAATGGGCAGGTTGCGGGGAATTTAAATAGCTTTCTAGTAGGGAAGGGGCCATGATGGTATTATTGATTTAGAGAAAGTTTTGCAACAAATTTTGGCCAAAACTCTCCATCAAGAAGAGTAATTGTGGTATCAAAAATCTAAACATTCGTGGTCATGAGAAGGATAGGAATACCAGGTTTTACCACCTTAAAACTATCCAAAGTAGAAGAAGAAAGATCATCAATACCATTGAAAATGACCTTGGAATTGGATAGAGGATGCTGAAGATATCAAGAACCTTTTCAAATGCCATTATCATGACTTATACACGACAGACACAAATATTGCAGATTGGGTTTCAACTCCGCATTCCTCCCTATTGAGGATAACATTATAAGGAAGCTTAATGAAGAGTTAAAGGATGGTGAAATCCAGAAGGAAATCTTGGCTATGGCCTCGTGGAAGTCCCCGGGTCCTGATGGATTTCCTACAGGTTTCTTTCAAAAATCTTGGAGTGTGGTCGGTACTAGTGTGTGCAAGCTGATTCAAAACTTATGAAAGAATCCTACTATAATAGAAGAGATCAACCAAACTTAAATTTGTATTATACATAAAGTTTCTAATCCATAAAAGGTAACTCAATTTCGATCAATCGCTCTTTGTAATTATATTTACAAAGTCCTTAGTAAAATCATTGTCAATAGAATAAAGAAGTGTATGAACACAATGGTGTCCCCTAATCAAACTGGTGTCATACCAGGTAGGAATATCCATGATAATATAGTAGTTGCTCAATAACTTCTCCATAGTATGCATATATTGAAAGGCAAAAAGGGATGTTTTTATATCAAAGTTGATTTAGCAAAGGCTTATGATATGTTGAACTAGATTTATGGAGAGAAAGTGCTTGAGAAGTTGAATATCCTTGAAAAAAATCAAGACTGTCATTATGTCTGCTATTTCATTTGTCAACATGAGAGTTACTTGGAATAGACATAAGGGAGACTACTTCAAGTTAAAGAAGAGACTTCGACAAGGTGGCCCAAATTTGCCTTATCTTTTTGTCCTTTGCATAGATAAGATATCCCATATGATTATGGATGTTGTGGAGAAGAGGAAGTGGAGTGTATGATAGCTGGTAGGAATGGTCCAAAGGTTTCTCACCTAATGTTCACATACGACCTCCTTCTGTTTGGTAAGGTCACATTCCCTCAGATCACGTGCATAAGGAAGGTTCTCAAAATATTTTTTGAAGCTTCTGGGCAATGAGTAAGTGTTGACAAATCTAATATAATCTACCATATAAGAAAGTTTTTGGAAGTGGAATACCCAATTCTACCATTTGCTTACCTGCTGCCACATAACCCATTTTAGCTAAAAAGTGGTCTTTTTGTACCCCTCTCATAACTATGGAACAGATTATTTAAAACCCAACTAAAATCCTCTCTATTTCAATTACCTTTAATTCAAAATTTGAAATTGCAATTTTACTTTTTCTGACTCTCTCTCGTCCTTTCCCTGTTTCTCCCTTTTTACTTTCTCATCCCTTTTCTTTTTCTCTTTCTCTCTATCTTTTATCTTTCTCATCCCCCATCTTCTTTCTTCCCATTCTTCTTCCTCCTCCTCAAACGTCTTCCTCTTCTTCTTCCATTATCGTCGGTAACATCATCACCGTCCTCTACTCCCTCTGCACTACCCACAAAGTCCTAGCCGAAGACGACAAAGCGATCGAACTCGAATCTGAAGATGTTACTTTGTAACTTCTCAAAGCTATAGTTATACATCTTCAAGGTTTTATAAAGATGGTGTGGCTATGAAGAAGCTCCAGGTTAGTTACTTACAAAAGGAAATAATTTTATATGTTATTTGATTATATTTTAGGGTTTTGATTATTTGGTTGCAGTTGACAAATATATGACATTTTATTGGGGCTAAAAAGATTAATAAGTTTGATGTTTTCTGTTTTTCCGCTCTGTGTTTTATGGTGTTACCGGATGTTTCGATCTATATGTTCCGATTCTCCTTATTTCTTTTGATTCTATTTCATTTCTGTGGTGTTATTTATTGTTGTTACTGTGTGAGTTGTGTATGTTAACAATGCGCTTTCAAAATACGGAGCTTTACACCTTGCCTGCAAAGTGTTCGATGAAATTTTCAAACGAATCACTTTCTTAGTTTTTCTATTTCATATTCGTAGTTGTTAACGTTTTATTGTTACGGTGTCTCAGAATATCGCTGGAAAACACATTGATAGGGTTTTCACCTTCGATAAGGTTCTTAATTTCTAAACATAAACTCTTTTATTTGTGTCAAAAGTAGCTTATTCTTTTAAATTTCATTACTTTTTTAGGTTTTATTGCCAGACGAGATGCAGTGGAGTGTTCGTAATCACTTGAAATTGCAGCAGAGATAAAGTTTTGTTTTTCATTTTCTGGTTATTTGCTGGTCTTGAAAATGTTGGTATGTCATTGTCGTCAAGCTGATGGGTGGAGAGAGTGGTAAGGTTCTTACATGTTCATAACACCTTCACTAAACAACTACCTTTCTTTATGACTCATGTTTATTATTGGAAATTTCTTTGGCTTTTAGCACAGCAAGACTTGGAGGGATTTTCTAAGGTATGCTTAACTTTTTAAATCTACATTTATTGTCTACTTAATTTTTTTGGACTAATTGAAGTTTTAAATGTATATATTATTGAAGTTTACTGAATATGGAATTGAATGAGTTGTACCACTATCACTTTTGCCACTCGATGTATGATCTAAATACTAAGCTAAACCATATGTCAGAAGTAAACATAGTAAAAAGGAAGAGGCAACGAACAATGCTCATCAAGCTGAGGAAAATCAGGTTTCTTGATCAAAATTCTCAATCTACTAAATTGTCTTTGTTCTTCTCTTCTCTTTGTATTTAGGAGTTGTAGTAATAAATTCAATGTTAAATGGATTCCCTGAAATTGTTTCGATCTGCTACTTATAGACTTCTTTCACTTCATATCATGTTCTTTTTTTATGATGTTCTTCTATTATCTAAATATTGGTTTGGATTAATCAAAATATATTTCTGCTGGATTATTAATGAATAACTGCAAGGTTCCTAGAGGTTTCCCCATAACACACTGATCTCGTCGTAAAGCATGGACAGTTTGAGCTCGAGTGTACAAGCGATCATGTTGAGTATTATCAGAGGCGGGACCAAAATCTGTTGATCTCACAGTTGACATACTACAAATAGTCTCGACAGACATTCCGCAAACCGGGAAGTTACAACAAACCTGAACAGAATCTGTAGGGCTGAACTGTTGAGGAACAAAATGTTTGTTATAACCGTATCCTTTTGAACTGTTATGAAGAAATAAATAATGTTGTTGAGATAAATTCTTTGGAGCATTTTCTATACTAGTTGAGTTTATTGTCCACATCGTATTTTCTTTATTTTGTATTTGCCACACTTTTTGCAATAAGTCAGGTATATACAAAATACAACAGCAGTAGCATTTGGAACCGACATTATGTTTGAATTTTTGAATTTTTGAATTTTTGAATTTGTGCATTTTTAATTTGGATGAACATTTTACCCTATTCTGTTTGAAGATGTTCTGAAAATATGCACATGTATCACACTGGCATGGTTTTTCTGCATGAAAATAACCGAGAAATGGTATATTTATAAATGTTCAGCAGCATACATATATAGGGACTTGATAATTATTTTCTATACTGTTTCAGACATGGTCAATTGCATGATACCTTGTGTTAAAGTTGCTGCTTGCAGATCCAAGTAAAGCAAACATATTGAATCTCGAACATGATTCTGAACTTGCCAATGCTTTGGTTGCTATTCATTTGGTTCTTTTTATACGAACGCACGGGTAATCAAGTCAAAATCTATATGAACACACGGGTAAGACACAAGTACCGTGTGAACGCACGGGTAACCAGACCAAAATCCATATGAACGCGCAGTTTATTACATATTTTTACAATTACAAAAAATAGAAAAAATATTTAAAATAATGTATGAATACCCGAGAAAAATGTGTTGTTTTTAAATTACTTATGTATCTAGTAATTTTATTTTGCAATTTTTTAATTTAATATACAATAATTTTTAAAATAATATATGAATAATTAAAATATATACTATTATGTCTTTCTTTTAAAACTTGAAAATTCAATTCAATTTAGTTTTTATTAATATGTCATTCTTTTTTAAATAGTAAACTATTGTAGTATAACTATTTTATTTTTTGTATTTACATTTCTATTATATTTTGAAAACAAAAGCGTATGTACCATACCAGTATCCCCACTTATAAGAACATGTTCAAGCCATATATTATCCGATGTGGGACTCTTAACAATATATATATATATATATATATATATATATATATATATATATATATATATATATATATATATATATATATATATATATATATATATATATATATATATATATATATATATATATATATATATATATATATATATATATATATATATATATATATATATATATTTATATTGTAGACCATTGTCCAAATTTTAATAAATACAATACTAAACTTAATTCTTTTATATCATATTTTTTTGGACTTTTATGTAAAATTATATTTCTACTGATTTTCAACTAATTTTAATTTTAAATATTTATTTGTCTCATATATTAAACTTTATAAATCTTTTTATTATTACAACTCTATCAATTCTAAAAAAACATTTTATATTTATTTTTCGCAGTTGGTTTTTTACAAATTATGTGTTTAATGGTTTTTTTAACAATAGAAATTTTTATAAGCTTATACAATTATCTTGCAGTCTATTTTTTTCTAATAGTATTTAAATATTTTTTAATTTGATTGAATTCTCATGATAAACTGGTGACATATCCGCGGTCCACACCAGAACCCGTGCGGACGCACGGGTTTCCCACTAGTATTTTATAAAAACAATTCTATGCATGTTAGAAGATAGATTGTGCAAGCTTCGGGTCTAAGAGAAAGTATGGAGCCTAGTATCTATTTAGAAGTGCCACTGACAAGTCAAAGCCCTAAAGTCAAGAATTACCATTACATCATTGATAAAGTAAGAGATATGTTTGCTAACTGTAAGGGTAAGCATCTATCTTTTGTTGGGAGAGTCACATTAGCTAAACCAGTGATTGACGCGCTGCCTACCTATGTTGAAATGAGTAGTAGGGTGCCCCTAACTTTCTTGAAAGAGATTCACAAAATTCAGAGGAATGTCATATGGAGCCATTATGATAAGATAACAAGAGACATATGCATACTATAAAGTGAAAGGAGATAACCAAACCTAAGAAGTTTGGAGCCTTGGGCTTGTGAAATCTCAAAGAGATGAATATAGCCTGCATTGAAAAGCTAGGGTGGAAGTTTAAAAGTGGCAAAAATTCTTTGTGGATAATTTTATGTGTGGAAAGTATGATAGGGACGATGGAAAAGTATAAGCCAAAGCGTACGACTCTAGTTTGTGGAAGAAAATTGTGAGCTTAAGGCCTCTATTAGATAGTGTGTCAAAGTGGGAGGGTGACAATGGTAAACCCATCAAAGAGTGGAAACATTATTAGATTGATTCTGAAATTAGGCTCAAGGATTTTATGGTAAATATGCATGGATGCCTCGAGAAAGCTCCATTGTCAACCATTTTGTTGAGCGATGGTAGCTAAAACTGGGGCCTTCTTAAGAGTATGCTTCTGCATGAGGAGACTGTGGAAATAATAAGAGAAATTGATCTCCCAACTGTTATAAGTCATTAACCAGAAAAATATATATGGGGAGGAACTAACACAGGATGTTTCACAATATCCAATGTTTTAGAGCATATTGCAGGTACAAATCACTATCTTAGTGTTATAAATCTTTGTGATCCACATTGTGAGGATTGTGTTGGCAAGGAGGAGACAATCATCCATGTTTTAAGAGATTGTAAGATTGCAAAACATCTATGGATACAGTTGGTGAATTTTGAAGATAAACACCCATTTTTTAAATATCAATATAGAAGATTAATTGAGCCTGAATATGAAGATGAATTTTGGAAGGGAGAAACTTACTCGCATGCACTCTGGGCCATCACTTGTCACCAACTCTGGTATTGGAGGAACCAAAGGAGGTTTGTAGCAGATTCCATAGCGCTAACAAATATGGTTGAAGACATTCGACACAGAGTTCTGAGCTATTAGATTAGCATTCAGTGTCAAAATCGACTGATTCCAATTAGGTCTAAAGCTACTAATATAGGATGTAAATATAAATTTATGGTTTTTTCCTTGGATTGAATGTCAAATGACGTTTAAGGTGAACCACCAACAAAATGGTTCACAGTGAGTTATAATTATTAATCATTAGATCAAATATTTTATGAGATCTTATGATATCTCTATCACACCAAATAAAAAAAAATCTCCCGAAGTATAAGGTATAAAGTATCGCCACTAAGATGAACATTGTATAGTATAGCCTTCCACTTTCTTAAGTTATATGTATGTTCTCTATTTTTTCTTGAATTTGTTCTTCTCAAGCTTCATTATCGGAAGTTTAAGAACATAATTGAGCAATGTATGAATCTTTTAGTGTGGATCTTTGACTTTTTTAAGAACATAATGGCGATGTAAGCTACAATCTTGTTTCCAAATATTTTAGGTGTCCAAGGGAGCAATTTTAATATAGTTAAAAATAAATAATACATGTATTTGTATTTGGTGGATAATTTGTTTCGATGATATCAATTTCTTGTTACGAGAATTTCTATTTGAATGACACATAACTCATAACCGCGATAAGTAGCTCTTTAATTTTTATGATGTTATTATCATAAACCTAAACTATATGCAAAATCAATCAACTAAGAAATATTGGAGGATTTATTAATCAAATACATAATTTTTTTTCACACCATAACAATTGATGCAATATTGTATTACTATTTTTTTATTCTTCGTACATTTATCACATTATTGGAGGATCTCCTTGACAACTGCACAAAGATTGAACACATTTGCAACCATGATTTGGAAAACGACTTTCACAAGTTTCATCACGAGCACAGTGAAATGAGACAATAGGGCCTCTTGCATCTGATATCTTACACATATCTACATGTATATAAACATCACAAAATCATCGTTAAAAATCATATCATATTTATTGTAATATTTTTCTAATTGATATTAAGAGTAGAGGAGTAGGATTTATTACCTGATGCAATAATAACGAAAATTAGTAAGATTGCAAATTTCACAGTTGAATATTTTTGGGCATCCATATTCACAATGGAATACAGCTTGTAATTAGAACTTGTATGTCTAGGTAATCTAGAGATAATACCATGCTCTATTTATAATAATTTGTACATAGTACTTTTAATTACATCTTTGGACTATAATAAATACATAGATTTTTAATTTATAGGTTTTAAAGAATTTTTTTATGTAATTTTTTCAGAAATGTATAAAATATTTGTTTACTTAATTATTATTCATAAATGTGTTTTTTTCTAAATAACAATTTTTAACAAATAAATAACATATTTTGACTATAATGAATAAGAGGTTTTAATTTTATAGGTTTTAAAAAATATTTTAAAAGTAATTTTTTCATAAATGTATAACATATTATTTTTTACTTTATTATTATTCATAAATATGTTTTTTCTAAATAGCGATTTTTTACAAATAAATAACATATTTTGACTATAATAAATTCATATATTTTAATTTTATAGGTGTAAAAGATTATTCATAAATATATTTTTTCCATTTATAAAAATATTTATATCAACAATACAATTTTGCCTTTTATACAAATATTTGTATCAATAATACTGTATTTCCCGTTTATAAAAATATTTGAATTAACAATAAATTTTTTTCATTTATAAAAATATTTATATCAACAATACGCTTTTTCGTTTAGAAAAATATTTGTATCAACAATAAACCTTTTTCCCTTTATAAAAATTGTAGATGCTCTTGATTGGCTGCATTTTATGGTAAAACATACTTCTGTATTTAGATGTCTTGACTGATGTCATGACATGCATCTGTAGTATTCTGCTGGATGTGGATGGTTAGCTAATACAGAGTTTATTGGATGTCAAGTTGAATGTTGTGACATCAATATCTGACAGCATGGACTGTTATGGTTTATGTTATGTTTCCTTATTAATCTCAGGCTATATTTTAGGAAACTAACAATTGTGCTGATTAAATATCAGTAACAGAACGAGCCAAGGGCTGGTTTTTAGCATCCTGATATGTGACAATTTGGTTAACTTGGTTAACCCTAATTTATGTTTGTGAGGAGGCCCAAGGCCCATGTTCTGCATATAAGAAGATTAGTAATCCTACTTTCAGATGTAGAGATTTTGCGTGAAGAATATTTTTGTTGAGTTATGTGTTTTAGGCTTAATTGTTCTCAGTGTTTCTTATGAGCCAAGCAATTATCACCTTGATGATTGTATTGGACTAGGGTGTTTTGAGTTGTAATTTGTTGTGTTATTCTAAGCTTGTAAGCTCGAGTGTCGTGTCTCTTGATTGAAGCTTTTAAGCAAGATCAAGATTTGTTTGAAGAGTGTCTTCACTGTTAGAACAAGATTTGTTCTGATCAATATTCTTAGTTTTGATGATAACAATGTATATGAATTTTGCTTGAGACAATGTGGTACTCTAATCCTATGCAATTTCCATTTCAGGAAATATATAAAGAGTATGCACAAAATCAGGGCAAGAAGCACTGACTCAGAAGGTTCAGCATGCAACATCAGAACATGCTCTGGCAAGACATCAGAAGATGGTCAAGCAGAATCAGATTATGGTCTATTGAAGCATCAGAAGAACTTGAGATCAAAAGCAGAAGCACTGAAGTTCTCATGGTATCACGCTAGAAGCACTTCAAGGTCAGAAGACAAGAAGATGCTCTGCACCAAGCTGCTATGACTCTGATATATTCAAACGTTGTATCTACAAAGATCAGATCAGAAGTAAGTACAAGATGACAGGCTACGCTGACTGAAAAAAGGAACGTTAGAAGCTATTAAAGGCAAAGTCAGTTAAAGTAGGAAAAGCAAGGCTCGAGGTAGTTGACAAAAGAGTGAAACATTAAATGCAATGCTGTACGGATCACGCAACGCATTAAATGCTCCCAACGGTCATCTTCTCAAACGCCTATAAATAGAAGTTCTTATGAGAAGATGAATACAACACTTTGCGCAAACATACAGAAACGCTGTCAAATTCAAAAGCTCTCAAACTTCATCTTCAACCTCACTTTAGCTTAAACTTTAAGAGAAATATCACAGTTGTGATTATAGCTTGTTAAGAAGCATTGTATAACTCTTGTAAGAATTTGTTTACATTCATTTGTAAAGAACTAGAGGAGATCAAGTTGTGATCGGATTCTCTAGAAAGTCTTAGAGGGTATCTAAGCATTGTGTTCCTAGAGTGATCAGGTTGTGATCAGAATACTCTAGAAGACTTAGAGGGTATCTAAGTGGAAAACCATTGTAATCAAGATTGATTAGTGGATTAAATCCTCAGGTGAGGTAAATCACTCTAAGGGGGTGGACTGGAGTAGTTTCGTTAACAACGAATCATGATAAAAATATTGTGTTCATTGTTTTTATCTTAAGAGTTTTTAAAGTCACACTTATTCAACCCCCCCCCCCCCCCCCCCCCCCCGCCTTTCTAAGTGTTTTTCTATCCTTCATTCACTTTGTAACTATTTTTGTCTGTTTGTTATCACTGGTGTGATTGAGGGAGAGTGAGTAGGAACTCAGGTCTAGTGTTAGATTGAAATTGCATTGGGTAGGTCTTAAGTGAGGGGTGTAAACTGGTAGTTTAGCTCTGAATCAATACTGCTTATAGTGGATTTCCTCCCTGGCTTGTTAGCCCCCAGAGTAGGTGTTGTTGTACACCGAACTGGGTAAACAATTCCCTGTGTTCTTTACTGTTATTATTTACTTACAACTAAAAGTAATAATTTGTTCAGTAGCGGATGTCATAACATCCGATACGACATCGATTGTCTGTTACTAGAATTTACAATTGGCATTTGAGCAGACACCCTGCCTGTTATTTTCTGGGTGAGATCTAGGGACATCATATTCTGGTACTATGGACAAGGATGTAGGATTTGTGAATAGACCACCCATTCTAGATGGATCTCTAACTATGACTACTGGAAACCACGTATGATAGCCTTCTTAAAATCTTTGGATATCAAGGCTTGGAGAGCTGCAAACAAAGGATGGGTACATCCTGTGAGAACAGATAAAGATGGACCAACTGTGTTAGTTCCTGAAGAGAATTGGAGCCAAGAAGAAGAAGCATTAGCCCTTGTTAATTCCAAGGCCTTGAATGCTTTGTTCAATGGAATAAATAAGAATATTTTCAGACTTGTGCATCACTGTGAACTTGCCAAAGAGGTTTGGGACACTCTCAAAACAACTCATGAAGGTACCTCTAAGGTGAAAATGTCTAGACTCCAAATGTTAACTACTAAGTTTGAGAATCTAAGGATGAAAGAGGAAGAGACCATTCATGTCTTCTACATGAACATACTTGAGATTGCCAATACCTCTGGAGCTTTAGGAGAGAAAATGTATGAAGAAAAGCTGGTGAGAAAGATTATCAGATTATTTCCCAAGAGATTTTCTATGAAAGTTACTGCTATAGAAGAGGCTCAAGATATCAGCAACATGAAGGTAGATGAACTCATTGGTTCCCTCCAAACATTTGAAATGGGTATGTGTGACAATGTTGAAAAGAATAACAAGAGCATAGCTTTTGTATCAAATACTAAAGAGGACTCAGAAGAAAGCAACGGTGGAAGTGAATAAAATCTATCAGAAGTCATAGCTTTTATAGTGAAACCCGTATATCATTATTAAAAGATAACATATTTTAAGCTAACAAATAATATTTAATTATATTATAAAATCAGAAAAAAAAATATGATTGACAAACATTACACTTTTCCTTTTTATAAATATATTTGATTAAAAATCCTATAATATGAAAATTAAAATTATCTGTTTTATTTATTAATAAACATTATAAAATAAAACATTCTATAATTACATAAAATGTAATTGGTTTAATAAGAAAATTAAAATTTATAATAATTGAGTAGATTTAATGAATTAAATCATAGAATGTTTTTTTAAATATGTTTTATTTAGTTAGATTATTAAGAAATAAACAAATTATTGGTATTAAATTAAAATGACAATTTGGTCATTATTAATTTAATTTTATAAGCAAATTCATAAAATGGTATAAATAAAAGTGCGATTAAATCAATCACAAATAATTTATTATATTTATTATCACTTAGTTTAAATTGGATCAACAATATACTTAAAAAAAGAATAGAGTAACACTTACTTTTAGTTTATCATAGAACAAATTTCTTTTTTATATGAAAAATTTTGTTTGAAATTTTTTAAAATAAATCAATTAATTTTTTTTTAATTTAGTATATTTATAACTAAAAAAACTTTCAATCTTTAATTACCATTATATATATTTCGAAGATAAAAAAAATATGTTAATTTTTATAATTTAATATTTTACTGTTGACATCAACTATAATTTATAAAATGGTCTATTAATTGAGGCCAAAATATTTAAAATAGATGGTAATGTTTTTAATTTAAATGTGTTTCATATTCTTATTAATTTTCTCATAAAAATCTAAAACTTAAAAAAAAAAATCTTTTATTTCAAAATAGAATCTCAAATTTAATTTTTTTTTGTATAAATGATAAAAACAAAACTAATTTGTAGTATAAGACACTAAGGATCAAAATATGTTATAAACAATCACACTAAAATAAAGAAGTAATAAATTGTAATTATGATTAAATAATAATTTGACAATTATTATTGTAGTTATATCATTTAATTGCGTTTAAGATATAAAAAAATTTAATTTGACACCAAATGCGGTGGGACAATGGCTTGAATCATATCCATCCGCAAAACGTAAAATTAACCGTGGGAGATTAGAACGGATTAATTTAAACCTCCAACATCATATATTAACAAAAAAACAACAATCTTTCACAAATCCTTTGAGTCGTTGATGTCTTCCACAGCTTCAATCGGTCGCACCATTGATGTTACTATTTAGACCTGTTACAAAATCTTTATTAAAATGGACACAGAGAATCATAATATGAAAATGAAGAAGAATTGAAAAATAATACGTAACCTTTTGAAAATAATGGAGAATGAAGAAGATTGAGGAGTGAAAGAGTAAGGGTTTAGAATGGTTCTATATAGGGTAGAGAATGGATATGAGAAGTTGTGATATCTTAGAATATCAAAATATCAGTTAATAGAATTTAATCAATATTTTTTATTATCATTATTTTGGAACATACAAAAACAATGAAGTTGAAAACATATGTACATTAAATCTAAAATTAATTATAGAAGTATCCAAAATCTCAAGCATTACAGAAATTGATCTCTACCCACAGCAACTTTTTCAAGATTCTCCTTAATTGAATCCAAAATCTCCTTCAAATTTATGTCTCCTTCAAAATTATAATAAAGAAAATTAAAATTAAAATTAAAAAGTTGCTAAAAATAAACATTAGGCCACTTATTATAATTAAATATTATGAAACAGAATAATAGCATCAAGCCTATTAGATTTCAGAAATGTTAACCCACCATAACCAACTATCAGTTGCAACAACTCAAAAGTCATCAGTAGCGACAAAATACCATGAAATATGGGAAGCTATTGAAGAGCCGGGGAAGAAGGTTACCAGTAATCTGCAAAATACCATGAAATAGGGGGAATCCATTGATGATCCGAGGAAGAAGGTTACCGACAATCATGTATATAAGTATCTGAGATTTGAGTTTCTCATTCTCCTTGACAATGGAATCATATGTTAAAATAAGGAAATCAAAGGAAGATTTGAGAACATCATAATCTCTTTCAAATTGTTTTGTCTTCCATCAAGCTCTACGGTTCTGAAACCATACCGACACCTGTCTAGGTTGCAACCATAGCTTCTTGGCCGATTGAGTTTGTTCTCTTCTACAAAGTTCTTCTCCAAACAAATGGACCTATTCACCAAACCACACATTTATCTACATAAACAAATGGGACCGAATTTATTTGAGTTGAATGCTAGAGAGAGATGCTCTCCCCTCTCTCTAACTTCCTCGTTTATTTATCAAGCTGAACATGTCTAAAAAAGATGGTGAATGGAAACGGGCTACTCACAGGAAGAAAAACTCGAAGTTTCTAGGCAGCAAGGAATCAAATGGTAGAAGGGAAGATGTGGCTGGGGAAGGGAGGAAAGAAACAACTTTCTTTGTTATTAGGTTTGAAGACAAATGGGAGGCTAGAGATCTTTACCACGAGTTCAAAGATCTTGGAGAGATTGATGAGGTCTTCATCCCTAACAAAAGGTCAAGGTGGGGGAAGAAATATGGCTTTGTGCGGTTTTTAAATGTGGCAGACAAGAAACTGCTGGAGACTAAATTAGACAACATTTTTCTCGATGGGAAAAAAATCTTTGCCAATCTTCCTAAGTTCGCCAGGAAAGCGTTGGGCAGTTCTACCAAGGGCCAACATAGGACTACCTATGGAGGCGTTCCTTCACGGGGGAAAGGATTATTGACGGAAGAAATGAAACGGGACTCTAGAGTTACTCATGGAATCTCCTTTGCTCAGAGATTGAAGGGTGAACCTTCTTCAATACTGAGAGTTTTTAAGACGTGCGATGAGGGAAGAAGGAGGTTTGAGAAAGCTTTTGTGGGGGAAGTCTCATCTCCGGGGACGGCCTACTCCATGCAAGAGCAATTTTACTCTTCGGGCATTTTCTCGGTCTCTGTTATCCCTCTAGGAGCTAATCTCTGTTTACTTGAAGAGAAACACGAAGGAGGTTTGGGTGAGTTGATGGAGGGAGGTAGATTGTGGTTGGAAGATCATTTCAAGCTTGTTCGTAAGTGGTCCACCAGAGAGCTAGACCAGAACCGGTTGGTTTGGATTAAAGCTAAAGGGATCCCTTGTCATGCTTGGTCAATCGACTTCTTCAGGTTCATTACCCATTCCTTAGGGACCTTCATCAAAACGGATGAAAGAACAAAAGACAGTCTAGCTATGGATGACGCTAGAATCCTAGTTTGCTCAAACAAGAATTCTATGATTAATGAAGAAGAGAAGTTTGTGATTGACGACGAGGTTTTTCACATCACGTTCGTTGAGGACCCTTGCTTGGTTGATGAAATTAACTTGAAAGAGTTAAGCCAAAGTAGATATCAGGTGAACATTGAATCTTCTGTTGCAGATTCAGTAAATGATTCTGACGATGGGGACGCTGGAAGTGAAGAGGAGTACGTACCGGACTCTGCCGGAAACAAAGAAGCCGATGAAGTCGAAACGGAGACGGTGAGGAAAAGTTCTAAGGAAGTGGGTGTTTATCCAGTGGGTATTGAGCAGTCTAATTCAAAGGATATTCAGTTTGACCTTCAGTTGTTTAAGGAAGGTACAAAAGGTGCCAGGCATTTTTTGGGGGCAAAATCAGCGTTTCAGAGTTCCAATGTTACTGAGTCAGAGGGGGAAACAAGTGGCAGCTTTTTGAGAGGGACTTGTCCCGAGAGGTTTAATAGGAGAGAGAATATGTGTGATAATGTTAATGCCAAAGGATCTGTTTTGGTGGGCCCACTTTCTTTGGGCCTACTATCGTTTGACGAGGCTTGTAACAAGACGAAAAAGATAAGGCCCAAATTGAAGAAATTGAGAGAGGTCCGTGAGTTGGAAAATAATACTGATACAGTTGATATCAAACAATCTTATTTTGCCTGCTTGAAACCTAACTATGGTCCTATTCTAACGAAGAACATCCAAACCAAGAAAGACGAAGGAGATTTTTCTGGTGGAACGGTGCTGTGTTGCGATTCTATGACGGAATCAGATGTTTATCGCTGTAATAAGAGGTTGGTCCTCAACAAAGAAGACTCAGTGGCAAGGAGATTAAAGCAGACCATGGAGAATTTGGGGATCGAGTGCGGTGACAAAGAAGATAATATTCTGAGAGAAATTGAAGATATGGAGAAAAGAGATAAGGAAGGAATGAAAGAAAGGATGGCGAATTCGAAAAGTTTGAAATGATAGTTGTTACTCTGAATATTAGAGGAGGAGGGAGTAGAATCAAGAGGAGAAGAATTGGGTACTTGATTCAAGTTAATAAGGCTGATGTGTGTTTTCTCCAGGAAACAAAATTTCCTCAGTTCAATTCGAAATTGGCGGAAGAATTGTGGGGCGATAAGGAGGTGGACTGGTCTCATATGGATTCGGTAGGTGCCTCTGGAGGTTCGGTGATTATGTGGAGAAGGGATTCTATGGAACCTATCCAAAGCTTCAAAGGTTCTGGTTTCATTGGAGTCAAGGCTCTTCATAAAGTTTCAGGTTCTTCTGTTAATTTTATAAACGTGTATGCTCCGTGTAATTACGTTAAGAGAAGAGAGGTTTGGAGGGATCTTATCAATCTGAAGAGGAAGAACACGGGTTGTGATTGGTGTATTGGAGGTGATTTTAACTCTGTTATGTTCAAAGAGGAAAGAATAGGGGCCTCATATTCTGATGGTAGAATAAACAAGGAGTGTTCTGATTTCATGAAGATGGTAGAAGAGATGGATGTCACTGATCTTCAAAGCGTTGGAGGGAGGTTCACGTGGTATAGCGGTAACGGAAAAGCCATGAGCAGATTGGATCGTTTCCTATTATCTGATTCTCTAATAGATAAATGGAAAATCGATTGCCAAGTGGTTGGAAAGAGAGAATTGTCGGACCATTGTCCGGTCTGGATTAAATCTAGAGGAATTGATTGGGGCCCGAAGCCGTTTAGGTTCAATAATGGGTGGACTCGTCATAAGGATTACGAAGACTTTGTTAAGGAGGAATGGAGCCGGCTGCATATAAACGGTAGAGGCGATTTTAGGCTCTATGAGAAAATGAAAGCGCTGAAGATCAAGCTCAAGGCTTGGAACAAAGAGGTTTTTGGTTGGTTAGATTTAAACATAGAAGACAAAATTGATGAGCAGAATCTTCTTGATCAGGTCCTGGTCGATAGTGCAGAGGATAATATGTCTGATGCTGTTGAAGCGCGCAGGTTAGCCTCGGAGGAAATCTGGAACAAACTAGAATTGAAGGAAGGGTTATTAAGGCAAAAGTCTGGGCAGTGTTGGCTTAAAGAGGGTGATCTAAACACCAAATTCTTCCATAATTCAATCAGGGAACGGATCAGAAGGAACTCGATTAATCTTCTCGAGTCTGACTCGGGCGTGGTGGAAGGTGTCGTAGGAATCAAATCTTTTATTCATCAGTATTTTTCCAATTTCTTCAAGGAACCTCGTTTGAATCGTCCCGTGCCGGAAGGTATTAGTTTCAACAGGTTGAGTACTTCTGAATCATCCGAATTGGAGAGACCTTTCTCTTTAGAGGAAATAAAGAATGCTATATGGGAGTGCGATAACGACAAGACGTCTGGCCCCGACGGTTTCACCTTGGTTTTTTTCAAATTCCACTGGGACATGCTGAAGGATGACTTATTAAAGTTTCTATCTGATTTTCATGAGAAGGAAGTGCTCTTAAAGGCTGTTACAGCTTCATTTATCACACTTGTTCCGAAAGTTATGAATCCTCAGTCTGTGGCGGAATACAGACCTATTTGTCTGGTAGGGAGTCTCCAAAAAATCCTTTCTAAAATTCTGGCAGGTCGGTTAAAGGAAGTTATTGACTCTTTGATATCCAAGAAGCAGTCCGCTTTTATTCAAAATCGTAGCATTCTGGATGGCGTGTTAATGGTCAGTGAGGTGATGGACTTAGCTAAGAGGGAAGGATCAAAGTGTCTTGCTCTTAAAGTCGACTTCGAGAAAGCATACGACTGTGTTAATTGGGATTACCTCAGATATGTAATGAAGAAGATGGGTTTCGGCAACAAGTGGTGAAGGTGGATGGATGCTAGTGTCTTTACTAGTTCCATGGCGGTTCTTGTTAATGGCAGCAGTACGAAGGACTTCAAAGTGGAACGTGGTCTCAGACAGGGAGATCCTCTATCTCCGTTGTTATTTGTCATCGCGAACGAAGGCCTCACTTTATTAATGGAAAAGGCAGCTTCCTTGGGTGATTATTCTGGTTTTTCCTTTGGTGATAATAATATGGTTGATATCCTGCACTTTGCCGACGACACTATCATTCTAGGTAATGGAGAGGAACATAATCTCTGGTGTTTGAAGTCCATTTTAAGAGGATTCGAATTAATGGCTGGCCTGAAGATAAATCTCAGTAAAAGCAACATTTTCGGGATAAATATGAGCGACGATTCTCTTCTGTTAGCTTCCTCATTTTTGTCTTGTGGGATAGGAGTTACTCCTTTTAAGTTTCTAGGGATCATGGTTGGCGATAGTCCGAGGAAAAAGAAAATGTGGCTGGAGGTGATTAAAGGTATTAGAAGGAGGCTTGATAAGTGGAGGGGGAGATTTCTTTCAATTGGTGGTAGGGTGGTCTTAATTAATTCTGTCCTAATCTCTATTCCGTTGTACTCTCTATCATTTTATCGTGCCCCCAAGAAGGTTGTAAAGGAGATTCGTTGCATTCAAAGGTCTTTTCTTTGGAAAGGTGTGGATGGAGGAAAAGGTATTAGTTGGGTGAAGTGGAGTCAAGTTTGTAAATCTAAAGAAGAAGGAGGCTTAGGAATTCGTGACGTCGATTGCATGAATGTGTCGCTCCTAATGAAGTGGAAGTGGAGGATATGTACGGAGGAAGAACCCATTTGGAAAAAGCTTATTAGGCATAGATATGGTTGTTAGAACAAGATTTGTTCTGATCAACTATCTTAGTTTTGATGATAACAATAATATGAATTTTGCTTAAGATAATATGGTACTCTAATCCAATGCAATTTCCTTTTCAGGAAATATATAAAGAGTATGCATAATTCAGCGCTCAGAAGCTTTGTCTCAAAGGGTTCAGCATGCAACATCAGAACATGGTCTGGCAAGACATCAGAAGATGGTCGAAGCAGAATCAGAACATGGGTCTATGGAAGCATCAGAAGAACATGAGATCAGAAGCACTGAAGTTCTGATGGTATCACGCTCAGAAGCACTTCAAGGCCAGAAGATCAGAAGATGCTTTGCACCAAGCTGTTTGACTCTGATGATATTCAAACGTTGTATTCACAAACATCAGATCAGAAGGAAGTACAAGTGGCAAGCTACGCTGACTGACAAAAGGAACGTTAAAAGCTATTATAGGCAACGTCAGTAGACACAGCGTGAACAAGGCTCGAGGTAGTTGACAAAAGCGTATAACATTAAATGCGATGTTGTACGGAACACGCAAAGCATTAAATGCACTCAACGGTCATCTTCTCCAACGCCTATAAATATGAAGTTCTGATGAGAAGCAAGGTTAACGATTCTGAACAAAAACAACGCCTATTAACTTGCTGAAACTCTGTTCTACTCAAAGCTCAGAATCTTCATCTTCATCAAAGCTCACTACATTGCTGTTGTAATATATTAGTGAGATTAAGCTTAAACGTTAAGAGAAATATCACAGTTTGTGATTATAGCTTTTAAGAAGCAATTGTAATACTCTTAGAATTGATTACATTAAGTTGTAAGGAACTAGAGTGATCGTGTGGATCAGAATACTCTAGGAAGTCTTAGAGGTTATCTAAGCAGGTTGTAACTAGAGTGATCGTGTGGATCAGAATACTCTAGAAAAGTCTCAGAGGGTATCTAAGCAGTTGTTCCTGGAGTGATCAGTGTGTGATCAGAAGACTCTGGAAGACTTAGTTGCTGACTAAGTGGAGAACCATTGTAATCCGTGCGATTAGTGGATTAAATCCTCAGTTGAGGTAAATCATCTCTGCGGGGGTGGACTGGAGTAGTTTAGTTAACAACGAACCAGGATAAAAATAACTGTGCAATTTATTTTTATCTGTCAAGTTTTTAAAGCTACACTTATTCAAACCCCCCCTTTCTAAGTGTTTTTCTATCCTTCAATTGGCATCAGAGCGCCGGTTCTAAGGTGCAAGCACTTAACCGTGTTTAGAAAAGATTCAGGAAGAGAAAAACGCTTCAGTAAAAGATGGTTGATGAAACTGCAAAGTCTACACCTGCATCTACATCTGGCTCTGCTGAGCAACACAACGGTAACAATGGTTATACTAGACCGCCGGTATTTGATGGTGAAAACTTTGAATACTGGAAAGATAAACTGGAAAGTTACTTTCTTGGTCTAGATGGTGATCTATGGGATCTTCTGATGGATGGTTACAAACATCCAGTAAATGCCAGTGGCGTAAAGCTGTCAAGGCAAGAAATGAATGATGATCAGAAGAAGCTTTTCAGGAATCATCATAAATGCAGAACTGTTTTGCTGAATGCTATCTCTCATGCTGAGTATGAGAAGATATCTAACAGGGAAACGGCCTATGACATATATGAGTCCTTGAAAATGACTCATGAAGGAAATGCTCAAGTCAAGGAGACTAAAGCTCTCGCTTTAATCCAGAAGTATGAAGCCTTCAAGATGGAGGATGATGAAGACATTGAAAAGATGTTTTCAAGATTTCAAACTCTTACTGCTGGATTGAGAGTTCTTGACAAGGGATACACCAAGGATGATCACGTAAAGAAGATCATCAGAAGCTTACCCAGAAGATGGGGTCCTATGGTGACTGCATTCAAGATTGCAAAGAATCTGAATGAAGTTTCTCTGGAAGAGCTTATCAGTGCCTTGAGAAGCCATGAAATAGAGCTGGACGCAAATGAGCCTCAAAAGAAAGGTAAGTCTATTGCATTAAAATCCAATATCAAGAAATGCACTAACGCTTTTCAGGCTAGAGAAGAAGATCCTGAAGAATCAGAATCTGAAGAAGAAGATGAACTGTCCTTGATCTCCAGAAGGCTAAATCAACTCTGGAAGAACAAGCAAAGGAAGTTCAGAGGCGTCAGAAGTTCAAAAAAATTTGAACGTGGAGAATCTTCTGATGACAGAAGATTTGACAAGAAGAAGGTCATGTGCTATGAATGCAATGAGCCTGGACACTTCAAGAATGAATGTCCAAAACTTCAGAAGGAAAATCCCAAGAAGAAGTTTCATAAGAAGAAAGGTCTTATGGCAACCTGGGATGAGTCAGAAGATGATTCAGACTCTGAAGATGAGCAGGCTAACTGTGCGCTGATGGCGACAGAAGATGACGGATCAGAATCTACATCAGAATCAGATTCTGAAGAGGTATTTTCTGAACTTACTAGAGATGAGTTAGTTTCCGGTCTAACTGAACTTCTGGAATTCAAGTCTCAAATTAGTCTCAAATACAAAGAGCTGAAAAAGCTATTTGAATTTGAAACAAAGAAGCTTGAGTTGAAGAATTCTGAATTAAAAGAAAAACTTTTAAAATTATCCAACAATGTTGGATCTCCTTCTGATTCAGAAAAATCCACTCCTAGTCTAAACCATATTCTGAAAGAATATGATTTAAGTTTCAGGAAGTTCTTATCTAGAAGTATTGGCAGAAGTCAGCTAGCTTCTATGATATATGCTGTGTCTGGAAACAAAAGAGTCGGCATTGGTTTTGAGGGTGAAACCCCATACAAACTTGAACCTGTTGATGAAATGAAATTCACATACAAGCCATTGTATGATCAGTTCAAGTATGGCCACTCCCATGATATTAGGCACACTTCACATGCTCAAAGTTTTCACATAACACACACCAAAAAGCATGTGACACAACCTAGGAAATATCATGAAACTCACATTAAAAATTATCATGCTGTTCCTCCTATTGCTTACAATGTTAAACCCAAGTTCAATCAGAACTTGAGAAAATCTAACAAGAAAGGACCCAAGAAAATGTGGGTACCTAAGGATAAGATTATTCCTATTGCAGATATCCTTGGCTGCAAAAAGGACAAAGCACAACATGTCATGGTACCTGGACTCTGGATGCTCACGACACATGACAGGAAGAAGGTCTATGTTCCAAGACCTGGTGCTTAAGTCTGGAGGAGAAGTCAAGTTTGGAGGAGATCAGAAGGGCAAGATAATTGGCTCTGAAACTATAAAGTCTGGTAACTCTCCTTCCATTTCTAATGTACTTCTTGTAGAAGGATTAACACATAACCTCTTATCTATCAGTCAATTGAGTGACAATGGTTATGATATAATCTTTAATCAAAAGTCTTGCAAGGCTGTAAATCAGAAGGATGGCTCAATCCTATTTACAGGCAAGAGGAAGAACAACATTTATAAGACAGATCTGCAAGATCTTATGAGTCAGAAGGTGACTTGTCTTATGTCTGTTTCTGAAGAGCAGTGGGTCTGGCACAGAAGATTAGGTCATGCTAGTTTGAGAAAGATTTCTCAGATTAACAAACTGGATCTTGTCAGAGGACTCCCTAATCTGAAATTCAAATCAGATGCTCTTTGTGAAGCATGTCAGAAGGGCAAGTTCTCCAAACCTGCATTCAAGTCCAAGAATGTTGTTTCTACCTCAAGGCCATTAGAACTCTTGCACATTGATCTGTTTGGCCCAGTCAAAACAGCATCTGTCAGAGGGAAGAAATATGGATTAGTCATCGTAGATGATTATAGCCGCTGGACGTGGGTAAAATTCTTGAAACACAAGGATGAGACTCATTCAGTGTTCTTTGATTTCTGCATTCAGATTCAATCTGAAAAAGTGTGTAAAATCTTAAAGGTTAGAAGTGATCATGGTGGTGAATTTGAGAACAGATCCTTTGAAGAATTCTTCAAAGAAAATGGTATTGCCCATGATTTCTCTTGTCCTAGAACTCCACAGCAAAATGGAGTTGTAGAACGAAAGAATAGGACTCTGCAAGAAATGGCCAGAACCATGATCAATGAAACCAATATGGCTAAGCATTTCTGGGCAGAAGCAATAAACACTGCATGCTATATTCAGAATAGAATCTCTATCAGACCTATTCTAAATAAGACTCCTTATGAATTGTGGAAGAATAAAAAGCCCAACATTTCATATTTCCATCCTTTTGGATGTGTATGCTTTATTCTGAACACTAAAGATCATCTTGGTAAGTTTGATTCCAAAGCACAAAAATGTTTCCTTCTTGGATGTTCTGAACGCTCAAAAGGCTACAGAGTATACAATACTGAAACATTGATTGTAGAAGAATCAATCAATATCAGGTTTGATGATAAGCTTGGTTCTGAAAAACCAAAGCAGTTTGATAATTTTGCAGATTGTGATATTGATATATCAGAAGTTGTTGAGCCAAGAAGCAACGCATCAGAAGCAGAGCTTCTCAGAAGCAAAGAATCTGAAGATCAAGTATCAGCTTCTCTAGAGAATCTAAGCATTTCTGAAGAACCATCTGTCAGAAGATCATCCAGACTCATCTCTGGTCATTCAGAAGATGTCATTCTTGGAAAGAAGGATGATCCAATCAGAACAAGAGCATTCCTTAAGAACAATGCAGACTGTCAATTAGGTCTTGTATCTTTGATCGAGCCAACTTCTGTTGATCATGCTCTAGAAGATCCAGACTGGATAATTGCTATGCAAGAAGAAATGAATCAGTTTACAAGGAATGATGTTTGGGATCTTGTTCCTAGACCAGATGGATTCAATATAATCGGTACAAAATGGGTCTTCAGAAACAAGCTCAGTGAGAAAGGTGAAGTGGTAAGGAACAAAGCCAGACTGGTGGCTCAGGGTTATAGTCAGCAAGAAGGGATTGACTATACAGAAACCTTTGCACCAGTGGCCAGGTTAGAATCTATTCGTCTATTAATTTCATTTGCCACTCAACATAACATCACTCTCTATCAGATGGATGTTAAGAGTGCCTTCTTAAATGGTTATATAGATAAAGAAGTTTATGTCCATCAACCTCCTGGTTTTGAAGACTCTATGTCTCCGAATCATGTTTTTAAACTAAAGAAATCGTTGTATAGATTGAAACAAGCTCCCAGAGCTTGGTATGAACGCTTAAGTTCTTTCCTTCTGGATAATGGTTTCACTAGAGGAAAAGTGGACACTACTCTCTTTTGTAAAACCTTTAAAAGGGATATTTTAATTTGTCAAATATATGTAGATGATATTATTTTTGGAACATCTAATGCTACACTTGGAAAGGAGTTTGCTGAGTCTATGTAGGCTGAGTTTGAAATGAGCATGATGGGAGAACTCAAGTATTTCCTTGGAATACAAATAAATCAAACATCAGAAGGAACGTATGTTCACCAAACCAAGTATGTGAAGGAACTTCTGAAGAAGTTTAATCTTCTAGACTGCAAAGAAGCCAAAACTCCTATGCATCCAACATGCATCCTAGGTAAGGATGAGGTGAGTAAGAAGGTAGATCAGAAGTTATACAGAGGTATGATTGGATCTCTTCTATATTTGACTGCTTCTAGACCTGACATTCTGTTCAGTGTTTGTTTGTGTGCTAGATTCCAATCAGATCCTAGAGAATCTCATTTAACTGCTGTTAAGAGAATTCTAAGGTATCTGAAAGGTACTACTAATGTTGGCTTAGTGTACAGAAAATCTAAAGACTACAACTTAGTAGGATTCTGCGATGCTGACTATGCTGGAGACAGAATTGAAAGAAAAAGTACTTCAGGAAGTTGCCAATTTCTTGGAAGTCATTTGATCTCCTGGTATAGCAAGAAGCAAGCAACTATTGCTCTATCAACAACAGAAGCAGAGTATGTCGCTGCTGCTGGTTGCAGTACACAGATGCTCTGGATGAAGAGTCAGTTAGAAGATTATCAGATATATGAGAGTAACATTCCTATATTCTATGATAATACTTCTGCTATATGTTTATCTAAGAATCCTATTCTTCATTCAAAGGCTAAACATATTGAGATTAAACATCATTTCATAAGGGACTATGTTCAGAAGGGTGTTATATCTTTAAACTTTGTGGATACAGACCATCAATGGGCTGATATCTTTACAAAACCCCTGGCTGAAGATAGGTTTAAGTTCATTCTGAAGAACATCAGTATGGATTTATGCCCAGAATGAGAAGATGAGAAGTTCTTACGTATGAGTATCTTCTGAAATGAAAGTGGATTATTTTTTTTCAGAAGTTCTGATTGAAATCTTTTAGAAATTATGATTCGGTTATTACTAACGTTTCAGTGTCTAAGTTGATTCAGAACCTCTTTTAAAGCAAAACAGCTGCAACGTTTTATCTCGGGATGGTAAACCTGTCGTTACTATTCATGGATAAGCGCGCGTGCAGTTGAAGGGACGCCGACCATAGGTAACTGTGCTAGTCACCTCATTCGTCTTTATTATCTCTCCTCATGTCACGTAACATTAAATGCTATCCATCATTTGTTTCATTTTATTTTCTTTTTATATTCTTCAAACGCGTCTCCTTCCCTCTTATATTTTCTATTACACTCTGTCTGTGTTCTCCTTCTCTATCTCTTTGCATTCCTCATCAAGTTTTTTTTTCTCTCTCTCTCTTCCGTTTTCTTCTCTTGCTCAAACAAAGTTTTTCGTTCTTTTAAAAAAACCTAGTTCAAACCTAGCGTTCATCTTGAAGATCTATGACTCAAAGACGGCAGATCTCTGCATATCTCGGGATGGCTCTCCTAATACCTCTCAAGTCAGACCTCTTCTTTGAAGTTGTTATCAACTTTCACCCAAAGACAGAAGACTTTCTTGAGTTATGGGAAGAGGTTAAGAATGATATTCTTAACTTCTATGTTAAGGGAAAGCCCCGTTTGCAACAGTAGCTCTCTGTCTGTGAACTGTCCCTCTCTTCCTCTTTGGTCTCTTGGATCTCTCCTACAGTGGAGGTTCTAGTCTGGAAGACAAGAAGCCCACCGGGATTCTTGATGGGTTGACACAGAGTGTGTCTTGCTAGGGTTTTGTTTTTAATTTTTGTAGTCATTTCCTCTTGGGATGACTTTTTATGTATTTGCTAGGAATGTTTCTCATCTTGTTAAACATAGGAACCGTTTGTAATATCTTTTGATTATCAATGAAAAGTTTCTTTGTTTTTACATTCCAGTGATTTTATTTGTCGTTTTATTCATCTGAATCTTTTGAAATATTCTTTTTGATGTTATGACAAAAAGGGGGAGAAGATAAATGATAAATGATTTGATAAATCTATCAGTTGCTGGGTAAAGCTCCCACACATTTACTAACAAGAACTGCAAGTTCTATATGGTTTAAGTGTTTTTGCAGGTATAAAGAAGTGAAGAGAATCTTCAAAGCAAAACCATAAGAAGTGCTATTCTGTAAAAAGAATAAGCTCATGGAAACTGAAGCAAGCTGAGTGCTGTCAAGCTTCAGAAATCAGAAGCAAGAAAGAAGAATGAATCAGAAGCACTGATAATAGAATTTGATCCATATTTGTCTATTTGCTCTGACAAAATTCTATTTGCTCTGATACATTATTTTAGCCTATATGGCTCTGATACATATCATGTGTTCTAATATACATTTTATGTTCTGACTCGTTCATGCTGACTTTTGTCGTTTAGTTTTTGTTCTGTAACATTTCAGGATGTAGAGATGCTCTGATGATGCTCTGGTACATTCAACAATGTTCTGATACAAATCTAGCATGAAGTGATGTTGGTAGAAATTCAAAGCTCTGAAGCTATCCGAGGGAAGCAGAAATCAGAAGCTGTGAATGTTCTAAAGATCCAGAAAACTCAAGTTCTGAAGCTGTCCTAAATGGAAGCAGAAATCAGAAGCTGTGAATGTTCTGGAGATCAAAGAAATTCAAGTTCTGAAGTTGTCCTAAATGGAAGCAGAAATCAGAAGCTGTGAATGTTCTGAAGATCAAAGAAATTCAAGTTCTGAAGCTGTCCCAGATGGAAGCAGGAATCAGAAGCTGTGAGTGTTCTAGGGATCTAAAGTAATTCTAGTTCTGAAGCTGTCCAATGGAAGCAGAAGTCAGAAGCTATGAATTCTCTGAAGACAGAAGCTTATGTGATCGTCTCTACCGAAATAATCAGGGAAGTCTTTTATTAAAGTTCTTCGAGTATTTATTTCAGGGGGAGATTATTTATCTCAGGGGGAGATTGTTAATCTCAGGGGGAGACATATTCATATGCTTATGCTATAGCTGTGTAATTTATCTTTTGCCGTCTGCTCTTTCTGATCGCAAATTCATATCATTTATATATGTTTTTGTCATCATCAAAAAGGGGGAGATTGTTAGAACAAGATTTGTTCTGATCAACTATCTTAGTTTTGATGATAACAATAATATGAATTTTGCTTAAGATAATATGGTACTCTAATCCAATGCAATTTCCTTTTCAGGAAATATATAAAGAGTATGCATAATTCAGCGCTCAGAAGCTTTGTCTCAAAGGGTTCAGCATGCAACATCAGAACATGGTCTGGCAAGACATCAGAAGATGGTCGAAGCAGAATCAGAACATGGGTCTATTGAAGCATCAGAAGAACATGAGATCAGAAGCACTGAAGTTCTGATGGTATCACGCTCAGAAGCACTTCAAGGTCAGAAGATCAGAAGATGCTTTGCACCAAGCTGTTTGACTCTGATGATATTCAAACGTTGTATTCACAAACATCAGATCAGAAGGAAGTACAAGTGGCAAGCTACGCTGACTGACAAAAGGAACGTTAAAAGCTATTATAGGCAACGTCAGTAGACACAGCGTGAACAAGGCTCGAGGTAGTTGACAAAAGCGTATAACATTAAATGCGATGCTGTACGGAACACGCAAAGCATTAAATGCACTCAACGGTCATCTTCTCCAACGCCTATAAATATGAAGTTCTGATGAGAAGCAAGGTTAACGATTCTGAACAAAAACAACGCCTATTAACTTGCTGAAACTCTGTTCTACTCAAAGCTCAGAATCTTCATCTTCATCAAAGCTCACTACATTGCTGTTGTAATATATTAGTGAGATTAAGCTTAAACGTTAAGAGAAATATCACAGTTTGTGATTATAGCTTTTAAGAAGCAATTGTAATACTCTTAGAATTGATTACATTAAGTTGTAAGGAACTAGAGTGATCGTGTGGATCAGAATACTCTAGGAAGTCTTAGAGGTTATCTAAGCAGGTTGTAACTAGAGTGATCGTGTGGATCAGAATACTCTAGAAAAGTCTTAGAGGGTATCTAAGCAGTTGTTCCTGGAGTGATCAGTGTGTGATCAGAAGACTCTGGAAGACTTAGTTGCTGACTAAGTGGAGAACCATTGTAATCCGTGCGATTAGTGGATTAAATCCTCAGTTGAGGTAAATCATCTCTGCGGGGGTGGACTGGAGTAGTTTAGTTAACAACGAACCAGGATAAAAATAACTGTGCAATTTATTTTTATCTGTCAAGTTTTTAAAGCTACACTTATTCAAACCCCCCCTTTCTAAGTGTTTTTCTATCCTTCAATGGTAACCCGGAGGCAAAGATGTTTGTCAATGACAAGAGAGTCGTATCTAACAACGACTCCATTTGGTGGCGCGATCTAATTATGACCAATGACTGTGATGCTGCAAATGGGCTGTCTGTTTTTGATGTTTTTCTTTGCAGGGTCCATAATGGTGAGGCTACATCCTTCTGGTTCAGCAAATGGGTGGATCAGCAGCCTCTGTCGGAAGCCTTCCCGGAGCTGTACGCGAAGGCTATCAGGCCGTTTATGCTGGTGGCTGAAGCTGGGTGGTGGGACGGGCTGGTTTGGCGTTGGAAACCGGATGAGTGGCTGTCTGTCTACGACCACGACGACGAATATCTATTGACGATGCTGCTGCAGTGCCTCCCAAGCCTAGACCGTAACAATTTGAGTAGGGACGAAATAGTTTGGTTACCGGATGAAACTAATGGGTTTTCGGTAAAAAGGTGTGTTTCTGAAATATGCAGGAGGGATGTGAATCCGGGTATGCATCCTAATGTGCTGAAAAAATTAAGTTTTCTTTGGAAACTCAGTGTACCTTCTAAAGTGGGTATTTTCTGATGGAGGTTTGTGCTGGGGAGGTTACCTACGAGAGATCTTTTGAAGGCGAGAGGAATCATTGACAATGATTCCGAATGTGGCTGCGTTTTCTGTTCCTCTGTTCCAGAAAATTCCAGTCACTTATTTGACTCTTGCTCGGTAACCAGAGGAATTTAGACAAAGGTGGGTCAATGGCTGGGTGACTCTGTGAATTTGTCCTTGGAGGAGTTGAGGAATTTTTTGGATCATGCTGATAAGGTTAAGGCTAAAGAAGATCGTTTAACTGTGGGAATTATTTGGTTATCGACTCTGTAGAATGTTTGGTTGATGCGGAACGCCATCATCTTTAAAGGCAATATATTCAGCTTTGATGAATGCCTCTCGGCGATCGTTCTGAGCTCGTGGAAGTGGTTTAGAATAGTTAACGGATCTTCTTTAAATTGTAACTTTTATGCTTGGCATACTTTCCCTCTATCCTGTATAAAGAGGTGATAGCTCGTGTATTCGGTTTCCGGTTTTAATCCGGTTTTTAATCTCATTACTTATTAAAAAAAAAAATCTACATAAACAAATATTAGTCTTGTAAATCACACAGATCAATGTCTGGATCGACATCAAGTTTAGGATTTGGAATGGATGCAACCATCTTAATAGCCTTCAACAGAAAATCAAATATTGTAATATTGGGAAAGGATGCTTTGGGTTGTAATCTTGGAAAAAGATGCTTTGGGTTTGAAAACGTGAAACGTGTTTGCAGTATCGATATATCTGTCGGTTGTTCATATTCCACCGCTAGTAATAATGTTGGTGGATTTTTATCGTGATAATAATAACTAAATCAGGGTTTAGTGAGATAATTGTGTAATTAAAATAATGTAAAATGTAAAATTCAACAAAAATTAGGGTTGTGTCACATCAGCGGCATTTAATGCCAAATAAATATAAAGCTAGCTTTCTTTAAAAAGTCAATTTTAACCCTTAAAATTAGATTAGATAATACTTTTAAGTTTTAATCAGAGGGATTAGTGTGTAATTTACAGGTACTTTCGTTTTTATATATTTATAACAGAAATAGATAGATTTGAATGTTTTGACAATAACACACATTCATGTGTTATTACATTAACAAAACTTTTGCTATTATATAATTATTATATGATTATTCTTTAAAAATTCTCAATTAGTATATTTTTTTAGGGGACAACTTCTCTACCCATCACAAAAAGATGGGTAATGTACATTCCACCAATTAGAAGACACCATTTAATTTTTATGTATTTAATTATTTATTATATAGAATAATTGTTTGATGTTTTCAATGCATTTTACGCTAAAGGTAACCTTACCCACCTTTTTGAGGTGGGTAAATAAGAATTCACCATTTTTTTATAGTTAGAATCACAATATCATAACTAAATTACCCGTGCGGGAACGAGTTTCTTACTAGTGTTTATTATTGGAAATGTCTTCGGCTTTCAGCAAAGCAAGACTTGGAGGGATTTTCTAAGGTAAGCTTAACTTTTTAAATCTACATTTATTGTCTACTTAATTTTTTTGGACTAATTGAAGTTTTAAATGTATATATTATTGAAGTTTACTGAATATGAAATTGAATGAGTTGTACCACTATCACTTTTGCCACTCGATGTACGATCTAAATACTAAGCTAAACCAAATGTCAGAAGTAAACATAGTAAAAAGGAAGAGGCAAAGAACAATGCTCATCAAGATGAGGAAAATCAGGTTTGTTGATCAAAATTCTCAATCTACTAAATTGTCTTTGTTCTTCTCTTCTCTCTGTATTTAGGAGTTGTAGTAATAAATTCAATGTTAAATGGATTCCCTGAAATTGTTTCGATCTGCTACTTATAGAGTTCTTTCACTTCATATTATGTTCTTTTTTTATGATGTTCTTTGGCTGCTATTATCTAAATATTGGTTTGGATTAATCAAAATATATTTCTGCTGGATTATTAATGAATAACTGCAAGGTTCCCAGAGGTTTCCCCATAACACACTGATCTCGTCGTAAAGAATGGACAGTTTGAGCTCGAGTGTACAAGCGGTCATGTTGAGTATTATCAGAGGCAGGACCAAAATCTGTTGATCTCACAGTTGACATACTACAAATAATTGTCTCGACAGACATTCTGCAAACCGGGAAGTTACAACAAACCTGAACAGGATCTGTGGGGCTGAACTGTTGAGGAACAAAATGTTTGTTATAACCGTATCCTTTTGAACTGTTATGAAGAAATAAATAATGTTGTTGAGATAAATTCTTTGGAGCATTTTCTATACTAATTGAGTTTATTGTCCACATCGTATTTTCTTTATTTTGTATTTGCCACACTTTTTGCAATAAGTCAGGTATATACAGTATGCAATATATACAAGGTTCAAATACTATACCTCTACTGTGATAAAAGGTTCACTGTGTATATGACAGAGACAGCGATGAGTTTGAAGTGAAGCTCAACCTAAACACTCAAGTTCAACATCTAGCTATGAGTTTTGAACTCTTTTTTTTAATGATAGAAAAAGTGTATAGAAAGGGTTTTTAAAAAAAAGTATATTGAGTAGCTTTCTTGAAAACTTTTGTGAAACTTTTTTAATCTCTTACAAGTGTTCGTAAGTACATAGCTTCCGAGTTTCTTCTTTATATAACTTCATATATACCACGGTTAGCTTTCTGGGTGAATGCTACACTTTTGGTCTCCCATAGTTTTTTTTTTTTTTTTTTAATATTTTGAGTGCTCTTTTTTTAAGATAGAAAAGTACACATTTTGCTTAGGTATGAAAATGAACCAAATGTTTACTTGGCGAAACATTGAATCATTGCTCATATGCTTCTAATGTCCTTTGCCAATCATCCACTTACTATTGTTTTTTATTATTAGGTACTATTAAAATTATATGCAATTTGAAATAATTTTAATTATTTAAGTTACTATTTTAATTATTTTAAATAGTAGGTACTATTATTTTTATTATATTTTATAATAATTATATTGTTGATTAAACAATTTTTATATACAGACGAAAATATTGGAACCAATTTATTATCTTTTTTAAAAATAATAAACTATTTTAGTTAGACAATTTTGTCTTTTCCCATTTTATTTTTATTATTATATTATTAAATTTTAAAAACAAAAGTGTGCGTACTACACCAATATCCAAACGCACAGGTAACTCATCAATACTGTCCAAACGCACGGGTAATCAGGTCAAAATCTATATGAACACACGGGTAAGAAATTAGTACCGTGTGAACGCACGAGTAACCAAACCAAAATCTATGTGAACGCACAGTTTATTACATATTTTTACAATTACAAAAAGTAAAAATAAAAATATTTAAAATAATGTATGAATCCAAACACGAGAAAAATGTGTTGTTTTTTTAATTACTTATGTATCTAATAATTTTATTTTGCAATTTTTTAAATTAATATACAATAATTTTTAAAATAATATATGAATAATTAAAATATACATTATTATGTCTTTCTTTTAAAACTTGAAAATTCGATTCAATTTAGTTTTTATTTTTAAAATATGTCATTCTTTTTTAAATAATAAACTATTGTAGTATAACTATTTTATTTTTCGTATTTACATTTCTATTATACTAGTAAAGGACCCGTGCGCCCGCACGGGTCACGTAAAGTTGGTATAAATATTAAATAAATATAATATGGTTATGGTTAAAGAATTATTTTAAAATATATATTAATTAAGCGAAATAATTTCTTCAATGATGATTATCATATCAATATTAATTTAATTTATCAATTTGTAGTTGTTTTCAATGATGATATTTATGTTGGATAAAAATAAAAATAATATTAGAGATAATTAATTATTATTGTTGATTACAATTTTAACTCTGAAAAAATATAGTTCTTGATAAAAAGTAAAAAAATAAATAAAAATTGAGATAATGTAGTTATTATGTACTATCATTATCAACAATTTTTATGGGCTCCCACCCCTAGTATGTCTACCCGCCTTTTTTTTCCACGCACATTATCAACAATTTTTATGGGCTCCCACCCCTAGTATGTCTACCCGCCTTTTTATGAGCATGATTCAAATTGCAAATTCAAATTATCAAAATAAAAAATTGCAAAAAAAATTATAACATATATATAAGTCAAGAAACAAAAAATAATGAAATGACATATTATAATTCAATGCAACACATTTAAATCTCATTATTTAACTTTAAATATATATTTAATTTAATTTACCAAAGAAAAATTTGTACAAAAGATGTATATTATTAATATTAATGTTACTTATCACATATATGTCGTTAAATTCACATATTTGTGTTAGCTCCTCATACCGAATCAAAAATACTAATGTAATGAAATAAAAACAGCAAAAATATTTAATTCAAATTGCATATCCAATAACAAAAATAGAACATTTATTAAATAAAAAATAACGTATAATTTTATTTATAATCTTGACAGAAAAAGATTTATATACCAACTCTTTCTTTATATTTGATATATTTAATGAAATGAATATAAATTAGAATTAATGTCAAATATTTTTTTTATAGATATTAAAGAAATGAATATAAATTAGAAGTAATGTCAACTATTTTCAATGGAAAAGATACAATAATGCGTATTGAAAGGTGTTATATGCATTTAATTTTTAATTTTTAATTCTATACAAAATCTTTTTTGTATGTTTATTTACAATTATTTTATATTGATTCCTCTATTTGAATTTGAATTATGTCAAGGTACTATATATTTGTTGATATTGTATGGAAGGTAGAGAGTTATATAAATTTCACTTTTTTATGATTAATTAACCGTAATGATTACTTTTAGATATTGGAATTGATTGGAAAACTTGTAGCATGCAAAAGAAATAATGATTATTTTTAGATATTGTCAAATATTAAAGACATAAGGCATGCTAATATGAGTTGATGATGAAAAAAGACAATTGAAGGCATGAAAATCGGATTAAAATATTTGTTTAAACTTGGACATGAAATTAATTTTGGTAGACATCGATTTTAGTTATTATAATAGTAGATCAATTATTTCTTAAAAAATATTAATAATTGCAAATGTTAAAAAAGAAGACTAATTATTATCACCTAAAACTACATATTCCCAATGACATTTTCTTCAAACTTCTAATTAAAAAAGACTATTAATTATTACCACCTACAACTAAAACCTACCTCTATTGGGTCCTTTATTGCGATAAAATAAAATAAAACTATTTAATATTTTATTAAATAAATTAGGATTGGAAAACAAAAAAAAGTTAATCGTGTGAATTTTTTTAGCCATAAATAACTTTTAGAGATATTATTATTATTATATATTAATTTTAAAAATATTATTATTTCTTTGATTAATAATTTGGGGCTGTTAACTCAAAATAATATTTTTATTAGGTTGATTAATGTATAATTGTTATTAATAAACTCTTAATGTTGATTATTATGAAAATTTAATGAAAAATGAGACTGTTCTCCCATCGAACCATCTCCACTTTTTAAATTTTCTACTCTTTGTCACTGAAAAAAATACATTAATAAATAAAAGGCAAGTAAACCAAACGCAGAGGTTGGTGTGAATCATAAATCTACTATAAATCGAAACAAAAATTTGATGAATGAATAGAGTGGGAATTCAAAAGGTTAATTTTCTGTTTCCAATATGTTAATTTCTTTAACCGAGAAAAACTGTTTGGAAGTATAATAGGGTTTGGGAAAAGATTTTAGGTCAAATATGATTATATATATATATATGATTAATATTTAAAGTAATAATGCATTTAAGACTTGTTAGCTACAATTAACATTGAGAATCAAAATAATTAAATTGGAAAAAGAAACAAAGCATGATTGAATTATTTGAAACATAAATATTTGGCACGTAAAGAGTCACATAATAAAAATGGTAATAATTTAATTGGAACGTAAATATTTGGCACGTAATAATTTAATGCATTTTATAATTATTTGTGTGTAGTTAATTTTTAATTTAGATTGAAATAAATAAATTGAAAAATCATATTTAATTTATGAATTAAATCAAATCCTAATCTTTTTTAACTCTCCATTGAACTTCAGTAAATCATTTAATTTATTGGAATTTAAGATGTTCCTCCGAACCATGAAGACACTTTATTTTTGGTGAAATTTTTATATGAGAGAATCGTAGTCAAACTCTCCCGTGAAATCTTATCCTTCCTTTTGAAATTTTACGTGAGAAAATTGCAATCCCAATTTTAAACTCTCCCGTGAAATTCATATACCCGTTTTTTTTCAATTAAATACATTAAAAGTTTTTTTTAAAGAATTAAATATGAGGATGTACACTACTTATATATAATATTTTTATAAATAGTAAATAAATATATAATAGTTGATATCTTGGCCTTTTGTTTTAAATATAAAAAAGAAATAAATTTGTGTCTTTCATAAAAAAATTTGTTTATTCATCAATCATAATTTTCTCATGTTTTTTAATAAAAACAAATATATGTGTCAACTTTTAGAATAAATGTTAACATCTTATCATAAATAAATGCTAACATTTTTTCATGTCAATTTTATTTTTATTTGTATCATGTAATAATAATATATATAATTTTTTATCAGGTATATGATATTTTTGCTTAAAAAATTTATAAAAGAAATCATACTTAATTGATTGAAACAATTTTTATAGAAGCAAATTATTGTTGCCTATAAAATTGACACTCTAAATCAAAAACAAATTTGAAAATCAAAATAAAATTGAATTAATAAATTTAACGTTTTATTAATAAGTATTTATATGAATTACATATATAAGAAAATTAAAAAAAATATGGATTATACCATATTATATTTTGGTAATGTAAGAATATTCCAATTATTTTAAGATAATTTAGATCAAATATTAAATAAATATTTTTTATCTATTAGTTTGAAATCAAAATTAATCATCAGAAATTCTTATTAGAAGGAGTTAAGTATTTTTTTCTTGTATTAAGTCATAATATTAAATATAATTATTTTTTTTTTTAATTTATTATATTTTTTTAAGATAAATTTATAAAAAATCATACTTAATTTATTAAATCAATTTTTATAGGACCAAAATGATCTTGTGATTTTTGTGTATTCACCTATTGTTATTGTCCATGTAAAATATTCATTTATAAAAAATTATTGCCTTCCGATTTCTTATTATCATTGAATAAATATTTTTCTTTATTATCATTCAATTAATATTTTCATATTCTCATTCAAATTTTGTCTTTTTTTCATATTCTCATTCATTTTTCATATTCTCATTCAATACCAAAAGACAATTGCAATTTTTGGAAAAAAAACAAATAATTAAGAATGTTAATTATATAGCCGTAAAAAGATTCTCTGGATTAATGTCATTATTGATATAGATGACCTTAAATCGGCTATTGATTTTCTTATATAGATAGTAGATAATTTGATGGTCTTATATATTAAAAATTAATATATATAATAACACCCTAAATTTTTAAAGCAATATTTAGAAGATAATACTCATTCTATACTCATATAATATAACAAAATATTTAATAAAAATAAAAAATAAACAAAATATATCTCTCTCTCAATGGAATGCTCTGTAATTAAACTTTTTCACTTTCTATTTCTCATATATTTTTTTTCTTTTTCAAAAAAAATAAAGTAAGAGTAATGTAGAAAAATGAAAAGTTAAGAGTTTAGAAAAATAAAGTGGGAAAATTTAACCCTTTCACTTTATTTATTAAAAAAACTAAATCTTAATAATTAAAACTAACGACTCTTAATTAACAATAATAATTAATAAAAATAATCTTAATTATTTTTATATTGAATTTTTCAAATCAAGTAAGAAATGACATTTCACCATTTAATTAAAAATTAAAGAAAAATAAATAAAAGAAGTAATCATGAGGAAGGAAAGAGAATGCAGTGATGTAAATTTTGTGTGCAGCAACGTAAAAATAACTTTTTATCTCCAAAAACACTTATAAAAAGTGCTTATTTCAATCCAAAATCATTTTTTCTTTCTTTGATTTATGTCTTCTCTATTCTAATAAAATCAAGTAAACACCATACTCTCTTTCTTATCTCATTAAATCAACTCCACGTTTCTTTGTGGTCGTTAATATCCTTGATGCAGTCAAATTTTCCACTCTTTGTCACTGCAAAAAAATACATTAATGAATTAAAATTATATTAGAGAATCAGAAATTAAAATTGAAAATCAAATTCGTAGATATGCAGAATAGTAAGATCTGAAGTTAAGCAGAGCAACTGAATGATGGCAGAGCAGTGAATGAGGAGCAAAGGAAGAGAATAAAAAATTGAGAATGCAAAGAATGAAGAAGGTGGAAATAAATAACAGAGAATGAAAGAAGAAAAGGTGATGCAAAGAGATAGATGGAGGGACTCATACAATGGTTCAACAATTCCCAATACACTAAACCGTAAAAGCAATAAAAATACTATTGTGTATGGAATAAAGCAAATGGGTTTAGGGTTGAACTTTTGGATGAGAGATGCATTATGTAGTTATTATAAGATTCAAGAGGCAAACGAAATTGAATGAGAGGAATGGAAAAGGTATGCAAATTTGAAATTATGCAGACTTCACTTGGCTCTATGTCTGCATGACCCAATGGAATGGACTAAAAATTAAAACTGGACTAAAAATTAAAACTGGTGTATTTTTCAATGCATGGAAAAATAAAACCGTGTGAATTTGGTTACAAAGCGTGTTCCAATGTAACAATTAGTAATAATTAGTATTTGTGTAATTTAATTGGTTAAGGGGTGTAATTATTGTTACTAAATAATTATAATATTTATTTATTAATTAAAATAATAAAGGAGATGCAATTACCGTTATGTCCCCGATTATCACCCTCAAATTGGTGATTATAAGGATAATTATAGGATTTCATATGTATTGTACTTTATTATATAAAAAGTAGATTTTGAAAACAAAAGCTTATGTTCCATACCAGTATCCGTGTGAATGCATGAGTAACACACCAACACGACCAAATTTCATGTGAGCACACGGGTAACCCAGTAGTACCCATGCGGGCGCACAAATAATTAAATTAAATACGCATTTTTTATGTGAATTATACTAGTGATATATATATATATATATATATATATATATATATATATATATATATATATATATATATATATATATTTTGTAGACCATTGTCCAAATTTTAATAAATACAATATTAAATTTAATTCTTTTATATCATTTTTTTGGACTTTTATGTAAAATTATGTTTCTACTGATTTTCAACTAATTTTAATTTTAAATATTTATTTGTCTCATATATTAAACTTTATAAATCTTTTTATTATTACAATTCTAAAAAAACATTTTATTTTTATTTTTCACAGTTGGTTTTTTACAAATTATGTGTTTAATGGTTTTTTTAACAATAGAAATTTTTAAAATGCTTATACAATTAACTTGCAGTCTATTTTTTTCTAATAATATTTAAATATTTTTTTAATTTGATTGAATTCTCATGACAAACTGGTGACATATCCGCGGTCCACACCAGAACCCGTGCGGACGCACAGGTTTCTCACTAGTATCTTTTAAAAACAATTCTATGCATGTTAGAAGATAGATTGTGCAAGCTTCAGGTCTAAGAGAAAGTATGGAGCCTGGTATCTATTTAGGACTGCCACTGACAAGTCAAATCCCTAAAGTCAAGAATTACCATTACATCATTGATAAAGTAAGAGATATGCTTGCTAATTGTAAGGGTAAGCATCTATCTTTTGTTGGGAGAGTCACATTAGCTAAATCAGTGATTGACGCGCTGCCTACCTATGTTGGAATGAGTAGTAGGGTGCCCCTAACTTGCTTGAAAGAGATTCACAAAATTCAGAGGAATGTCATATGGAGCCATTATGATAAGATAACAAGAGACATATGCATACTATAAGGTGAAAGCAGATAACCAAACCTAAGAAGTTTGGAGCCTTGGGCTTGCGAAATCTCAAAGAGATGAATATAGCCTGCATTGAAAAGCTAGGGTGGAAGCTTAAAAGTGGCGAAAATTCTTTGTGGAGAATTTTATGTGTGGCAAGTATGATAGGGACGATGTGGAAGATGGAAAAGTATAAGCCAAAGCGTACGACTCTAGTTTGTGGAAGAAAATTGTGAGCTTACGGCCTCTATTAGATAGTGTGTCAAAGTGGGAGGTTGACAATGGGAAACCCATCAAAGAGGAGAAATTAGATTGATTCTGAAATTAGGCTCAAGGATTTTATGGTAAATATGCATGGTTGCCTCGAGAAAGCTCCATTGTCAACCATTTTGTTGAGCGATGGTAGCTAAAACTGGGGCCTTCTTAAGAGTATGCTTCTGCATGAGACTGTGGAAATAATAAGAGAAATTGATCTCCCAACTGTTAGAAGTCATTAACCAGAAAATATATATGGGGAGGAACTAACACAGGATGTTTCACAATATCCAATGTTTTAGAGCATATTGCAGGTACAAATCACTATCTTAGTGTTATAAATCTTCGTGATCCACATTGTGAGGATTGTGTTGGCAAGGAGGAGACAATCATCTATGGATACAGTTGGTGAATTCTGAAGATAAACACCTTTTTTTAATATCAATCTAGAAGATTAATTGAGCCTGAATATGAAGATGAATTTCGGAAGGGAGAAACTTACTCGCATGCACTTTGGGCCATCACTTGTCACCAACTCTGGTATTGGAGGAACCAAAGGAGGTATGTAGCAGATTCCATAGCGCTACCAAATATGGTTGAAGACATTCAAGACAAATTTCTGAGCTATCAGATTAGCATTCAGTGTCAAAATCGACTGATTCCAATGAGGTCTAAAGCTACTGATACAGGATGTAGATATAAATTTATGGTTTTTTCCTTGGATTGAATGTCAAATGACGTTTAAGGTGAACCACTAACAAAATGGTTCACAGTGAGTTATAATAATTAATCATTAGATCAAATATTTTATGAGATCTTATGATATCTCTATCACACCAAATAAATAAAAAATTCTCCCGAAGTATAAGGTATAAAGTATCGTCACTAAGATGAACATTGTATAGTATAGCCTTCCACTTTCTTAAGTTATATGCATGTTCTCTATTTTTTCTTGAATTTGTTCTTCTCAAGCGTCATTATCGAAAGTTTAAGAACATAATTAAGCAATGTATGAATCTTTTAGTGTGGATCCTTGACTTTTTTAAGAACATAATGGAGATGTAAGCTACCATCTTGTTTCCAGATATTTTAGGTGTCCAAGGGAGCAATTTTAATATAGTTAAAAATAAATAATACATGTATTTGTATGTGGTGGATAATTTGTTTCGATGATATCAATTTCTTGTTACGAGAATTTCAATTTGAATGACACATAACTCATAACCGCGATAAGTAGCTCTTTAATTTTTATGATGTTATTATCATAAACCTAAACTATATGCAAAATCAATCAACTAAGAGATATTGGAGGATTTATTAATCAAATACGTAATTTTTTTTTTCACACCATAACAATTGATGCAATCTTGTATCACAATTTTTTTATTCTTCGTACTTGTATCACATTATTGGAGGATCTCCTTGACAAATGCACAAAGATTGAACACATTTGCAACCATGATTTGGAAAACGACTTTCACAAGTTTCATCACGAGCACAGTGAAATGAGACAATAGGACCTCTTGCATCTGATATCTTACACATATCTACATGCATATAAACATCACAAAATCATTGTTAAAAATCATATCATATTTATTGTAATATTTTGCTAGTTGATATTAAGAGTAGAGGAGTAGGATTTATTACCTGATGCAATAATAACAAAAATCAGTAAGATTGCAAATTTCACAGCTGAATATTTTTGGGCATCCATATTCACAATGGAATACAGCTTGTAGTTAGAACTTGTATGTCTAGGTAATCTAGAGATAATACCATGCTATATTTATAATAATTTGTACATAGTACTTTTAATTACATCTTTGGACTATAATAAATACATAGATTTTTAATTTATAGGTTTTAAAGAATGTTTTTATGTAATTTTTTCAGAAATGCATAAAATATTTGTTTACTTAATTACTATTCATAAATGTGTTTTTTCTAAATAACGATTTTTAACAAATAAATAACATATTTTGACTATAATAAGTAAGAGATTTTAATTTTATAGGTTTTAAAGAATATTTTAAAAGTAATTTTTTCAGAAATGTATAACATATTATTTTTTACTTTATTATTATTCATAAATATGTTTTTTCTAAATAGCGATTTTTTACAAATAAATAACATATTTTGACTATAATAAATACATAGATTTTAATTTTATAGGTGTAAAAGATTATTCATAAATATATTTTTTCCATTTATAAAAATATTTATATCAACAATATAATTTTGCCATTTATAAAAATATTTGTATCAATAATACTGTATTTCCCGTTTATAAAAATATTTAAATTAACAATAATTTTTTTTTATTTATAAAAATATTTATATCAACAATACGCTTTTCGTTTAGAAAAATATTTGTATCAACAATAAACCTTTTCCCTTTATAAAAATTGTAGATGTTCTTGATTGGCTGCATTTTATGGTAAAACATACTTCTGTGTTTATATGTCTTGATTGATGTCATGACATGCATCTGTAGTATTCTGCAGGATTTGTACGGTTAGCTAATACAGAGTTTATTGGATGTCAAGCTGAATGTTGTGACATCAATATCTAACAGCATGGACTGTTATGGTTTCTGTTATGTTTCTTTATTAATCTTAGGCTATATTTTAGGAAACTATTGTTAGTGCTTTTGAGGATTGGCTTTATGTTTGGTAAAACTAATTTAGCAGCAATAGGTTAAATAGAATTATAACTTGTAAGAGAAAGCAAGTTGAAGTTCTATTAAATGGAGAAACATGTTGTGTTGAAATGTTTCAACATATGGAACAACATGTCGAAGAAGATGTCGTGACATCGTAAATGACATCGTGTTTGAGCTGATAGTTTGGATTCTATTATAATAAAATGTTGGAAAGATTTATAGGAGAACCTGTTGCAAAAGCGTAACAACTTATTGTTTTTCTTTGGAGCATATTTATGGAGATATTTGTGGAGAATATCTTGGAGCTTATATTGTGGAGCAATTTTAGCAACAACTTGTTATGTCAGTTTGTTACGATTTAAAGGTCAAAAGAATCAAGTCAGAATATTGAAGATTATGCAGTTTCTAATTATGGAGATAATTTAGGAAACTTATGATTGAAGACCTTTCTTTTAGCAGAAGAATTTTGCTGATTTGTAACAGCAAATAAAGCTGTGATTGAAGGCCCAAGTCCAGTTGGGAATAGGTTATAAATAGAAGCTTTGTAACCTAAGTTTTGAACCACCCGTAATTTTAACAATATAGTTTTTAAGGGTTGAGTCTGTAAAGTGAACCACCCGGGTTGTGGTATGGTCACTGATTTGTGCCTCGAAGCCTGTAGGTAAGAGGTTTGTTTTACTCACTCAAAAGCTGTAAAGCAATGAGTGGAGTTGTGTTCTTGGAGGAAGCTTTGAAGCAACTCTAAGTTATGTTTATTTGTGTGCTTAGAATGTTGGTAATTAGGCCGTCGATGCAGTGGCTGAGTTGTTAACTGCTAGACATCATTGCTATGATTGGGAGTGGAATGGAGATATTCCATATCTAGGGAGAACCTAGGTAGAGGGGTCATTGGGTAGTGATTAAGTGAGGAGTTGTAAATTGGGAGTTTAGCTCTGAATTGATACTGCTAATAGTGGACTTCATCCCTGGTTTGGTATGCCCCTAGAGTAGGTCGATTGAACCGAACTGGGTGAATAATTATGTTGTGTTCTTTATTTTCTGCACTGTGTTATTTGTACTCCTACCTTGTCTGTTTTATAATGTCAGATCAGATGTCAAGACATCCTTATATGACATCTGAGTTCTGTCTTACCAGAATTTCAACTAACAATTGTGCTGATTAAATATCAGTAACAGAACGAGCCAAGGGCTGGTTTTTAGCATCCTGATATGTGACAATTAGGTTAACTTGGTTAACCCTAATTTATGTTTGTGAGGAGGCCCAAGGCCCATGTTCTGCATATAAGAAGATTAGTAATCCTACTTTCAGATGCAGAGATTTTGGCGTGAATAATATTTTTGTTGAGTTATGTGTTTTAGGTTTAATTGTTCTCAGTGTTTCTTATGAGCCAAGCAATTATCACCTTGATGATTCTATTGGACTAGGGTGTTTTGAGTTGTAATTTGTTGTGTTATTCTAAGCTTGTAAGCACGAGTGTTGTGTCTCTTGATTGAAGCTTTTAAGCAAGATCAAGATTTGTTTGAAGAGTGTCTTCACTTTGAATTTATTTTTGTCTGTTTGTTATAACTGGTGTGATTGAGGGAGAGTGAGTAGGAACTCAGGTCTAGTTTTAGATTGAAATTGCATTGGATAGGTCTTAAGTGAGGGGTGTAAACTGGTAGTTTAACTCTGAATTAATAGTGCTTATAGTGGATTTCCTCCCTGGCTTAGTGTAACACCCTTCTAAACCCCGCGACAATTATATAAAAATTTCAGAGTAAACATGAAAACAAGGGTTCCAAAATTCAATAAAACAATTTATTATAACTCACTTGTCATGCTTCACTAGTGAACAATCATCAATTCAATAAAATCATGTTTCTACACAACGGAATATTCATCATACGGATAAGCATAACATCATCTATGCAATATCCCACAAAATTAATACAATAACAACATAATAGTCTAACATCATAGACTCTAAACTAGTGTTCCCCAGTGTTACAATATCAGAGCATGACACCGACGCTATACTTAAACAAACTGGCCTATGAGCTATCCTCACCAAGCCAAAAGCCGCTACTCGTCAAGCTGAAAATATCAATATTAAGGGTGAGTCTCATTCACAATTAACAAATGTTATAAAGTCATAAACAATAACACATCATAGTACATTATTCACCCAATTGTATCATATACAGATATTCAGACAAGTTTTGTCATCATAACAACCAACACATCATCAATATTCATAACACTGGAAAACATCCAATCATGTTATAAAAATCATGCATGTGAATGCAACTGACACTGTGCATGTGGTACCAACATCATCAATGGGAATAACCCACCGACCGGACCGATCCAACATCATCAAGATACGGCCCTGCCAGCATAAATTCCACACAATGAGAATTACGCCCTTCACTGAATCCACACATCATTCGGATTCAGCCCTCAAACATATGATTATGAATGAATGCAAACATATATGAAACATACTTATGTCCTCGCAAGTCTATGAGTAACATCATCCAATACTCAAACCATCATCATTATCATCAAAGCATGTTTATATACATTAGCATCATTCAAATACAATCATATCATCATCGTCATCATCTTTAAGAACATACATGTATCCGCATCAATCCTCATCAACATCATCATCCATAAAGAACATACATGTATTCACATCTTCCAAAATAATCAATCATCATTATACAATTCTCAACAATCATCACATAATCATGTTTTCAAACACATCTTATATTGTCATATTTCGTCATACATGTCAACAGTACATCATCCATCAAACTAACAAAATATTCACATCATACTCATATCCTCGCATAGGATGTCTCATACGCTTCGTCATACAATTCAAACAAATCATCATACGACTCATGTTTTAAACATAGCATGTATCGTCATATCTTATCATATATGTCCACAACACATCATACATCAAAACAAGCAAATAATGATAAAAATAAATTCAAGATACTGCTCACTTCATCATTATAACACAAAGAATATTTCATAAGCTTTATCCTGCTCGAAATGACACTTAAAACAGGCCAACGGTTCGAAAGTTATGCATTCTTTAAACTTTCCAAAAATCACTAGCAGCACGCGGCGCCACACATTCTTCGCGACGCGCTGCCAGGAAACGACGCCTTCGCTGCGCCAACAAGGGACGCGGTGCGAACTGAGTGAGATAATTTCCCTTAAGCTTTCTGCCAAGCAGTTCGCGGCGCCAACAATTGGATGCCGCGCGAACCGGCAAAATCAGAAAGCCCCCATCGCAGAAATAATCTACGAGTTTTTAACCCAAATCCCCAACCATGATCAAATCACACCGAGAACACCAACCCTCACGAACAAAAATAAAGCACATGTTATAACACAAATGTAACATATATTATGGATCCTCTAACATCATAACATCATCAAATCATGCAATTTTATCAAATCATTCAATTCCCATCAAATCATCCCAAAACCCCAACCTAGCATATAACCAATTGACACAAACAATGCATCTAAATCAATCCTATTATCTATAATTCGATAAAATATGTTAACCGGAAGAGTCCCTCCTTACCTTAGCCAAGAATCTGGACTTTTCCCCTTTTTCTCCATCAAACCCGTAAGCCTTCTTTTCTCAAATTCAACAAGAATCTCCAATCTTCAAACTCGCTTATCTCCCTCATCAAGAGCTCCCCTGACATGATTTAATATATCAAATCGAAGGAAATTTCGTGTAGAATCCGAATCTTCAAGAATTACCTGATTTGGAGCTACGTGTAGAGAGTTATGACTCGTTTTGTGAAGGCTGCACCATGAATACGAAAGTGGACTTTGTCCATGAGCTCTCTCCTTCTTCCTCTTAGGTTTTCCTCTTCTATTTTCCAATTTCCTTCTTTTTCTTATTTATGAAAATAGATTATAATTTTAGAAAAGGGCTTACTAACATAGCACCCCCTCTTTACTAACACCACACTTGGCCCAATAGCCCATCTCATAATTCTCCAAATAATTCAACAAAATACCTAATAATTCTAAATAATAATTTAATTTCCGATTAAATTAAAATTAGAAAATATGGGGTGTTACACTTGGTAGCCCCCAGAGTAGGTGTTGTTGTACACCAAACTAGATAAACAATTCCCTGTGTTCTTTACTATTATTATTTACTTACAACTAAAAGTAATAATTTGTCCAATAGCAGATGTCATAACATCCTATACGACATCGATTGTCTGTTACTAGAATTTACAATTGACATCGGAGCAGACACCCTGCCTGTTATTTTTTGGGTGAGATCTAGGGACAACATATTCTGGTACTATGGACAAGGATGTAGGATTTGTGAATAGACCACCCATTCTGGATGGATCTAACTATGACTACTGGAAACCACGTATGATAGCCTTCTTAAAATATTTGGATAGCAAGGCTTGGAGAGCTGCAAACAAAGGATGGGTACATCCTGTGAGAACCGAGAAAGATGGACCAACTGTGTTATTTCCTGAAGAGAATTGGAGCCAAGAAGAAGAAGCATTAGCCCTTGGTAATTCTAAAGCCTTGAATGCTTTGTTAAATGGAATAAATAAGAATATTTTCAGACATGTGCATCACTGTGAACTTGCCAAAGAGGTTAAGGACACTCTCAAAACAACTCATGAAGGTACCTCCAAGGTGAAGATGTCTAGACTCCAAATGTTAACTACTAAGTTTGAGAATCTGAGGATGGAAGAGGAAGAGACCATTCATGACTTCTACATGAACATACATGAGATTGCCAATACCTCTGGAGCTTTAGGAGAGAAAATGTCTGAAGAAAAGCTGGTGAGAAAGATTCTCAGATTATTGCCCAAGAGATTTTCTATGAAAGTTACTGCTATAGAAGAGGCTCAGGATATCAGCAACATGAAGGTAGATGAACTCATTTGTTCTCTCCAAACATTTGAGATGGGTATGTGTGACAATGTTGAAAAGAAGAACAAGAGCATAGCTTTTGTATCAAATACTGAAGAGGACTCAGAAGAAAGCAATGGTGGAAGTGAGGAAAATCTATCAAAAGCCATAGCTATGCTTGAAAGATAATTCAACAAATTTATAAAAACAATAGATCAGAAGTCTAGGCCAAATGTCAAGAACATTCCCTCTGATAACATCAAGGCGTATGATTCTAGCATAAGATCCAAATCTGAAGAAAAGCCTCACAAAGGCAAAGGGATTCAATGTCATGGATGTGAAGGTTTTGGACACATTAAAGCTGAATGTCCCACTAACCTCAAGAAGCAAAAGAAAGGGCTATCTGTCACCTGGTCTGATGGAGACTCTGAGAGTGAGTGAGTCTGAAGAAGAATCTGCAAAACATGTCACTGCTCTAACCAGTGTATGTGTATCTGATGATGATTCAAGTGAAGATGAGCTAACTTTTGATGAACTTGCAGCTTAATATAAAAAGTTGTGTGTCAGGAGTGGAGAAGTGTGCCAACAAGTGGAGAAGTAAAAGAAACTCATAACAGAGTTGGAAGCTGAGAAGAAAGAGCATCTTGCAACTATAGACTCACTCAATAGTGAAGTCACCTTGTTTAATTAAAAACTTGACCAGATGTCCCAATCTCTCAGGATGTTGAACAGTGGAACTAACACATTAGAAGAAATTCTACGAGTAGGTGAGAAAGATGGAGATATGTTTGGAATAGGATTTGTGGGTAAATTGGAATCCACCTTAGGGTTCAAGAGGTCAAAGCCATAAGCTCTCATGTCAAACTAGATGTCAAGACCAATGTCACAACATCATGGAAACAGGGGGATGAACCAGACAAAGAGGAAATTTCAGAGATGGAGATGTCACTATTGTGGAAGATTTGGGCACATAAAACCATTTTGCTTCATACTGTATGGATATCCTAGTCAGACACTTTAGGTCAAACCTAAACAGAATGCTCCTATCAAGAAACAACAATGGGTTGCTAAAGCTACTGCCTTAATAGCCCTTCTTTAAGGGTTTCAGCCAAAGAAGACTGGTACTTTAATAGTGGTTGCTCAAAGCACATGACTGGAATAAAGAACCTATTGGTAGATATCAAACCAAATTCCACTAGCTATGTGACCTCTGGTGATGGAGCAAAAGGAGAGATCAAAGGAGTTGGAAAACTAGAATGTCCTTGAGTTCCAAAACTGTAAAATGTTCTACTAGTAAAAGGACTGACTACAAATCTTATCAACATCAGTCAACTATGTGATCAAGGCTCCAATGTCAGATTTACTAAAGATGATTGTGTAGTCACAAATGGAGAAAATGAGGAAGTCATGAAGGGATTCAGATCTCAAGATAACTACTACTTGTGGGAACCTAAAACCTCTAGTTATTCCTCTATATGCTCTATGGCAAAATAAGAAAAAGAGGTTAAACTGTGGCATCAAAAACTTGGACATCTACATTTAATAGGGATGAAAAAGATCATATTATCCAAGCAAGCTGTGAGATGAATCCCAAAGCTGCACATTGATGAAAGCAAAGTCTGTGGTCAAAGTCAGGTTGGAAAACAAACCAAGATGTCACATCCAAATATTAGACATCTAACTACTTCCAAAATCCTGGAGTTGCTACACATGGATTTGATGGGACCAATGCAGGTAGAAATTCTTGGTGGAAAAAAATATGCTTATGTGGTTGTTAATGATTACTCCAGATACACCTGAATAAGCTTCATCAGAGAAAAATCAGATGTATTTGATGTATTCAAGGACCTATGCACAAGACTTCAAAGAGAAAGGGAAATTGGTGTTGTCAGGATCAGGAGTGATCATGGGAAGGACTTTGAAAATGTCAAATTTGCTGAATTCTGTTCTTCTGAAGGAATCAGTCATGAATGTACTTGTCAAATTTGCTGACTTCCTTTCCCCATCCTTTTTGATAATTCCAAAGGGGGAGAAGAGGTATGTATTTGTTGTATATTATTTGTATCCATAAATTGTGCAGCCATATATAAATCAAGAAAGGCTATCAAGATAGGGGGAGCTATCAAGATAGGGGGAGCATGTATAATCGGACAAAATAACAAAGCTCAAATAGTCATTGGTTGTCATCATCAAAAAGAGGGAGAATGTATTTTCAAGCTCCTACAAAATTTCTTAAAGACTTAGTTTTGATGAAGACAACATATTCCATATATTTCAAAAAGGATGAGCAAAGACAAATGGATAAGAATCAAAGGTTGCAACTTCATGAAGATTAAAGTCATAGTATTATTGATCTTCAATATATATGGGTACAAGTTAAAACTCTTTTACATTGATATTCTTTAGTGCTCAAAAGATACACTTTCATTCAAATGCATGATCAAAACCTCAAACAAATGCATACCATATACACTTAACCTTTAAAAATCTATTTTTAGGCTTTTTAGTTTGATGTAACCGATTACCAAAACCATGTAACTGGTTACATTGCTGGCAGTAGCTTTTTCTATTTGTTATTGAACTTTTTCAACATGATGTAACCGGTTACATCATTTAGGCAACTGGTTACATGATCGTGATTTTGAATTTTCTGGGCATAACGTAACCATGTAACCGGTTACATCCTTCACGTAACAAGTTACATCTGAACCAGTGGAACTTTTTCATGATATTTCAGAACCATACGAATTTATATTTCAAAACCTTGACCATTGCATTGTTCCATCAAAATGCAACCATTTCAAAGGGTGTAGAGTCATCTATAAATACCATATATTTAAGATTTCAAAAACTCACCTCTTTCATACAATTTACAAACCTTATTCTCACAAAATTTCTAAAGTGTTCATCTTTCATAAACTTTCATTGAGAAATTTTTTCTGCATTGTTACATACATATTTCAGAAAAACATTCTCATATATTCATATACCTTGAGCACTAATATATCCTTGTGAATTGTTTACTTGAAAGAGAAGATCAATCAAATGATTGATACATTGTTCTACTATTCAAAATTCTTATACAAAAATCAAATACTTGTTGTATTCTTGTTATCCAGTATTGTTGGAAACAATTTAGGCACTTTGAGAGGATTGTTCTCATAAGTGGTCTTCGTGAAAAATCCAAGAGAATTGTTCTTGGTAGTGTTGTCGTGTGTTGTACAAGTTACCAACAATAGTGAAAATCTCTTACTGCGTAAGGGGACTGGAGTACTCTCGGATTGTAAGGGGAACCAGGATATATCCTTGTGTCATTTATTTTTCTGCATTTTATTCTTTCCATAACTTTACCATAAACCAGAAAAATAATCCACATATCTCTAAAAATCGATAAAAATTTTAAGAACCTAATTCCCCCCCCCTCTTAGGCGTATTTCATACTTACAATTGGTATTAGAGCAGGTTATAGGTAACCTGTTCCTAAAAGATCCAGATGGCTTCCGCAAATCAAAATCTAGTTTTTCGAGACGGTGGTAGCAACAACAAACCTCCATTGTTCTGTGGACAATACTTCGACTTTTGGAAAATTTGTATGAAGGCTCACTTAGAAGCATAAGGAGAAGAAGTATGGGAGGCTGTCCTAGAAGGTCCTCATGTTCCTGTAACTGTCATCAATGGTGTTGGATCAGATAAACCTAAAGCTTCATGGGATGATAACGATAGAAAGAAGGTTCTTGCTGACAAAAGGCTATCAATCTTCTTCAAGGAGCACTTAGCATGGACGAGTTATTTTGTGTTTCGGCATGTACAAAGGCTAAACAAATATGGGATATGCTAGTAAAAACTCATGAAGGAACCGATGAAGTTAAGAGATCTCGATTAAATACTTTGAGTCAAGAAAATGAGTTATTTAGAATGCAGCCTGGAGAAATCATTCTTGATCTACAAAAGAGATTTGTTCATTTAATAAATCATCTAGACGCTCTTGGAAATAAAATCTCTACTGAGGAACAAAATCTTAAAGTTCTAAGATCCTTAACCAGATAATGGCAACCAAAGGTAACGACAATATCCGAAAAGACTCTAACGAAAATGACTTCCGTAACATTGTTCGGAAAACTTCAAGAATACGAAACGGAACTCGGAAGACTTCAAAAGCATGAAAGTTTAGATTCAAAATCCAAAGGCATTGCTTTGAAAGTAGATTCTATGTACAATGATCCACTGGTGGAAGATGAAAATTTCGTGCTCCTTATTAAATAACTTGGTAAGTTCTTTGGTAAAAAATATAAATCTTCTTCTTTTGTAAAAAGAAAGAAACATTTCAGGAAAAAGGAGGCTTCCACTTCAACATAAGATGTCACATGTTATGAATGTGGCAAGCAAGGTCATATAAAACCAGATTGTCCTAAACTCTCCAAGAATGGTGGTGTCAAAGGAAAAAAGGCTTAAAGAATAAAAAGGCCTATGTTGCATGGGAAGATAATGAGATAAGTTCATCATCTGATTCGGATAGTGACGAAAGTACAAATCTAGCATTGATGACTTCGCACCATTCCGATGATGAAAATGATGAGGTTAGTAATAAATTTTCCATTTATGATAATGATGCACAAGGTGCCATAAATGAACTATTGAATGAATGCAAAATGTTATATAGAACCATATCAACATAAGAAAAACAAATCAAATCTCTTGAAGAGAAAATTGATATTGTGCAAAAAGATTTCGAGATTAAGAAGAAACAATATGTTGATAAAGAAAAACAAAAATCTACATGTAATAATTGTGAATCACTTTCCTTTCAAATTGTCCAACTAAAGAGAGTCTTTGAAAGATATAAAAAAGGGCATATTGGTTTAGAGGGTGTCCTTAGACAACAAAGGTATTCTAATGATAAAAGTGGGCTTGGTTATTCAAAGTTCTCAAAACCAAGTTCTAACAAAACCATATTTGTTAAGGCTAGTGACCAAACATCCCAAGAGAAAGTTAACAAGCCTAAAATGGTTCATCACCATCCCAAGAAAAGATCTCCTAAAAAGAAACCTTATGTTTCTAGATATAGAAGTAATTTTGTCCCTACATGTTTTTATTATGGTATAAGTGGCCATACACCTAATGTTTGCTATGTTAGAAACTTTAGTGTGGAAAGTGGGCATTATGTGTGGGTAAAGAAAGGTACTAATGATGAAGGACCCAAAGTAGTTTGGGTACCTAACAAAACTTAATTTTTTTGTAGGTATGCTTAAAGACCACATCAAATCTATGGTATCTCGATAGTGGTTGTTCCAAGCATATGACGGGAGACATCAACAAATTTTCAAATCTAAAGCTTAAGGCCAAGGGTTATGTTACTTATGGAGATAACAATAAAGGAAAGATTATTGGCGTAGGTAAAGCACAATCTTCTTAGTATTAGCCAATTATGTGACAAAGGATTCAAAATCAAGTTCACTAAAGATAAATATGTGATAGGAGACGAAGTCACACATGAGGTTAAACTTAAAGGTAAAATAATTAATAATATATTTATGATTTCTCTTGATGACTTGTCTTTGAAGGTAGAATGTCTCATGGCGAACAATAACGACTCATGTATTTGGCACAAAAGAATTGCTCATATTCATATGGAACATTTGAATAAACTAATTAAACATGATCTTGTCAGTAAGATGAACATTGTATAGTATAGCCTTCCACTTTATTAAGTTATATGCATGTTCTCTACTTTTTCTTGAATTTGTTCTTCTCAAGCTTCATTATCGGAAGTGTAAGAACATAATTGAGCAATGTATGAATCTTTTAGTGTGGACCTTTGACTTTTTTAAGAACATAATGGCGATGTTAGCTACCATCTTGTTTCCAGATATTTTAGGTGTCCAAGGGAGCAATTTTAATATAGTTAAAAATAAATAATACATGTATTTCTATGTGATGGATAATTTGTTTCGATGATATCAATTTCTTGTTACGAGAATTTCAATTTGAATGACACATAACTCATAACCGCGATAAGTAGCTCTTTAATTTTTATGATGTTATTATCATAAATCTAAACTATATGCAAAATCAATCAACTAAGAAATATTGGAGGATTTATTAATCAAATATATAATTTTTTTTCACACCATAACAATTGATGCAATCTTGTATTACTATTTTTTTTTATTCTTCGTACATGTATCACATTATTGGAGGATCTCCTTGACAAATGCATAAAGATTGAACACATTTGCAACCATGATTTGGAAAACGACTTTCACAAGTTTCATCACGAGCACAGTGAAATGAGACAATAGGACCTCTTGCATCTGATATCTTACACATATCTACATTCATATAAACATCACAAAATCATCGTTAAAAATAATATCATATTTATTGTAATATTTTGCTAATTGATATTAAGAGTAGAGGAGTAGGATTTATTACCTGATGCAACAATAACGAAAATCAGTAAGATTGCAAATTTCACAGCTGAATATTTTTGGGCATCCATATTCACAATGGAATACAGCTTGTAGTTAGAACTTGTATGTCTAGGTAATCTAGAGATAATACCATGCTCTATTTATAATAATTTGTACATAGTACTTTTAATTACATCTTTGGACTATAATAAATACATAGATTTTTAATTTATAGGTTTTAAAGAATGTTTTTATGTAATTTTTTCAGAAATCCATAAAATATTTGTTTACTTAATTATTATTCCTAAATGTGTTTTTTCTAAATAACGATTTTTAACAAATAAATAACATATTTTTTAATTTTATATGTTATAAAGAATATTTTAAAAGTAATTTTTTCATAAATGTATAACATATTATTTTTACTTTATTATTATTTATAAATATGTTTTTTCTAAATAGCGATTTTTTACAAATAAATAAATTATTTTAACTATAATAAATACATAGATTTTAATTTTATAGGTGTAAAAGATTATTCATAAATATATATATTTTTTCCATTTATAAAAATATTTATATCAACAATACAATTTTGCCATTTATAAAAATATTTGTATCAATAATACTATATTTCCCGTTTATAAAAATATTTGAATTAACAATATTTTTTTTTATTTATAAAAATATTTATATCAACAATACGCTTTTCGTTTAGAAAAATATTTGTATCAACAATAAACCTTTTTCCCTTTATAAAAATTGTAGATGTTCTTGATTGGCTGCATTTTATGGTAAAACATACTTTTGTGTTTAGATGTCTTGACTGATGTCATGACATGCATCTGTAGTAATCTGCAGGATGTGTATGGTAAGCTAATACAGAGTTTATTGGATGTCAAGCTGAATGTTGTGACATCAATATCTGACAGATGGACTCTTATGGTTTCTGTTATGTTTCCTTATTAATCTCAAGCTATATTTTAGGAAACTAACAATTGTGCTGATTAAATATCAGTAACAGAACGAGCCAAGGGCTGGTTTTTAGCATCCTGATATGTGACAATTAGTTTAACTTGGTTAACCCTAATTTATATTTGTGAGGAGGCCCAAGACCCATGTTCTGCATATAAGAAGATTAGTAATCCTACTTTCAGACGCAGAGATTTTGGCGTGAAGAATATTTTTGTTGAGTTTTGTGTTTTAGGTTTAATCGTTCTCAGTGTTTCTTGTGAGCAAAGCAATTATCACCTTGATGATTGTATTGGACTAGGGTGTTTTGAGTTGTAATTTGTTGTGTTATTATAAGCTTGTAAGCACGAGTGTTATGTCTCTTGATTGAAGCTTTTAAGCAAGATCAAGATTTGTTTGAAGAGTGTCTTCACTTTAAATTTATTTTTGTCTGTTTGTTATCACTGGTGTGATTGAGGGAGAATGAATAGGAACTCAAGTCTAGTGTTAGATTGAAATTGCATTGGGTAGGTCTTAAGTGAGGGGTGTAAACTGGTAGTTTAGCTCTGAATTAGTACTGCTTATAGTGGATGTCCTCCATGGCTTGGTTGCCCCTAGAGTAGGTGTTGTTGTACACCGAACTGGGTAAACAATTCCCTGTGTTCTTTACTGTTATTATTTACTTACAACTAAAAGTAATAATTTGTTCAGTAGCGAATGTCATAACATCCGATACGACATCAATTGTCTGTTACTAGAATTTACAATTGGCATCAGAGCAAACACCCTGCCTGTTATTTTCTGGGTGAGATCTAGGGACATCATATTCTGGTACTATAGACAAGGATGTAGGATTTGTGAATAGACCACCCATTCTAGATGGATCTAACTATGACTACTAGAAACCACATATGATAGCCTTCTTAAAATCTTTGGATAGCAAAACTTGGAGAGCTACAAGCAAAGGATGGGTACATCCTGTGAGAACAGAGAATTGGAGCCAAGAAGAAGAAGCATTAGTCCTTGGTAATTCTAAGGCCTTGAATGCTTTGTTCAATGGAATAAATAAGAATATTTTCAGACTTGTGCATCACTTTGAACTTGCCTAAGAGGTCTGGGACACTCTCAAAACAACTCTTGAAGGTACCTCCAAGGTGAAGATGTCTAGACTCCAAATGTTAACTACTAAGTTTGAGAATCTGAGGATGAAAGAGGAAGAGACCATTCATGACTTCTACATGAACATACTTGAGATTGCCAATACCTCTAGAGCTTGAAGAAAGAAAATGTCTGAAGAAAAGCTGGTGAGAAAGATTCTCAGATTATTGCCCAAGAGATTTTCTATGAAAGTTACTGCTATAGAAGAGGCTCAGGATACCAGCAACATGAAGGTAGAAGAACTCATTGGTTCCCTCCAAACATTTGAGATGGGTATGTGTGACAATGTTGAAAATAATAACAAGAGCATAGCTTTTGTATCAAATATTAAAGAGATCTCAGAAGAAAGCAATGGTGGAAGTGAGGAAAATCTATCAGAAGCCATAGCTATGCTTGGAAGATAATTCAACAAATTTATAAAAAGAATACATCAGAAGTTCAAGCCAAATATCAAGAACATTCCCTCTGATAACAGCAGGGCATATGATTATAGCAGAAGATCCAAATCTGAAGAAAAGCCTAACCAAGGCAAAGGGATTCAATGTCATGGGTGTGAAGGTTTTGGACACATTAAAGCTGAATGTCCCACTTACCTCAAGAAGCAAAAGAAAGGTCTATCTTTTACCTGGTCTGATGGAGACTCTAAGAGTAAGTCTGAAGAAGAATCTGCAAAACATGTCACTGCTCTAACCAGTGTATGTGTATCTGATGATGATTCAAGTGAAGATGAGCTAACCTTTGATGAACTTGCAGCTTAATATAAAAAGTTGTGTGTCGGGAGTGCAGAAGTATGCCAACAAGGGGAGAAGCAAGAGAAACTCATAAAAGAGTTGGAAGCTAAGAAGAAAGAGCATATTTCAACCATAGACTCACTCAATAGTGACGTCACCCTGTTGAATTCCAAACTTGACCAGATGTCCAAATCTCTCAGGAAGTTGAATAGTGGAATTGACACATTAGAAGAAATTCTACAAGCATATCAAAAAGCTGGAGATATGTTTGGATTAGGATTTGTGGGTAAATTGGAATCCACCTTAGGGTTCAAGAGGTCAAATCTTGAAGCTCACATGTCAAACCAGATGTCAAGACCAATGTCACAACATCATGGAAACATGGGGATGAACCAGACAAAGAGGAAATTTCAGAGATGGAGATGTCACTATTGTGGAAGATTTGGGCACATAAAACCATTTTGCTTCGGACTGTATGGATATCCTAGTCAGACACTTTAGGTCAAACCTAAACAGAATGCTCCTATCAAGAAACAACAATGGGTTGCTAAAGCTACTGCCTTAATCGCCCACACTTCTCTAAGGGTGTCAGCCAAAGAAGACTGGTACTTTAATAGTGGTTGCTCAAAGCACATGACTGGAATAAAGAACCTATTGGTAGATATTAAACCAAATTCCACTAGCTATGTAACCTTTGGTGATGGAGCAAAAGGAGAGATCAAAGGAGTTGGAAAACTAGAATGTCTTGGAGTTCCAAAACTGTAAAATGTTCTACTGGTAAAAGGACTGACTGCAAATCTTATCAGCATCAGTCAACTATGTGACCAAGGCTTTAATGTCAGATTTACTAAAGATGATTGTGTAGTCACAAATGGAGAAAATGAGGAAGTCATGAAGGGATTCAGATCTAAATATAACTGCTACTAGTGGGAACCTAAAACCTCTAGTTATTCCACTGTATGCTCTATGGCAAAATAAGAAAAAGAGGTTAAACCGTGGCATCAAAAACTTGGACATCTACATTTAAGAGGGATGAAGAATATCATATTATCCAAGGAAGCTGTGAGAGGAATCCCAAAGATGCACATTGATGAAAGCAAAGTCTGTGGTCAATGTCAGGTTGGAAAACAAACCAAGATGTCACATCCAAATATTAGACATCTAACTACTTCCAAAATCCTGGAGTTGCTACACATGGATCTGATGGGACCAGTGCAGGTAGAAAGTCTTGGTGGAAAGAAATATGCTTAAGTGGTTGTTAATGATTACTCCAGATACAGCTGGATAAGCTTCATCAGAGAAAAATTAGATGTATTTGATGTATTCAAGGACCTATGCACAAGACTTCAAAGAGAAAGGGAAATTGGTGTTGTCAGGATCAAGAGTGATCATGGGAAGGACTTTGAAAATGTCAAATTTGCTGAATTCTGTTCTTCTGAAGGAATCAGTCATGAATGTATTTGTCAAATTTGCTGAATTCCTTTCCCCATTCTTTTTGATAATTCCAAAGGGGGAGAAGAGGTATGTATTTGTTGTATATTGTTTGTATCCATAAATTTTGCGGCCATATATAAATCAAGAAAGGCTATCAAGATAGAGGGAGCATGTATAATCGGACAAAATATCAAAGCTCAAATAGTCATTGGTTGTTATCATCAAAAAGAGGGAGAATGTATTTTCAAGCTCCTACAAAATTTCTTAAAGACTTAGTTTTAATGAAGACAACATATTCCTTATATTTCAAAAAGGATGAGCAAAGCCAAATGGATAAGAATCAAAGGTTGCAACTTCATGAAGATTAAAGTCATAGTATGATTGATCTTCAACATATATGGGTACAAGTTAAAACTCTTTTACATTGATATTCTTTAGTGCTCAAAAGATACACTTTCATTCAAATTCATGATCAAAACCTCAAACAAATGCATACCATAAACACTTAGCGCTTAAAAATCCGTTTTTAGGCTTTTTAGTTTGATGTAACCGGTTACCAAAACCATGTAACCGGTTACATTGCTGGCAGTAGCTTTTCCTCTTTGTTATTGAACTTTTTCAACATGATGTAACTGTTTACATCATTTAGGTAACCGGTTACATGCTCGTGATTTTGAATTTTCTGGGCATAACGTAACCATGTAACCAGTTACATCCTTCACGTAACCGGTTACATCTGAACTAGTGGCACTTTTTAATGATATTTCAGAACCATGCGAATTTATATTTCAACACCTTGACCATTGCATTGTTCCATCAAAATGCAACCATTTCAAAGGGTGTAGAGTCATCTATAAATACCATATATTTCAGATTTCAAAAACTCACCTCTTTCATACAATTTACTAACCTTATTTTCACAAAATTTCTAAAGTGTTCATCTTTCATAAACTTTCATTGAGAAATTTTTTCTGCATTGTTACATACATATTGCAGAAAAACATTCTCATATATTCATATACCTTGAGCACTAATATATCCTTGTGAATTGCACTAATATAATGACCCAAAAACAAATTATTCTAATGACTGAAACTTCAACGAAATTCTGGGAACTATGCATTTCAAATTTGCCTTTGACTCCAACATGATGTAGCTCTTTCTCTTAGAATTCTCGCGATTATTAGAGCGCGTCGATTCGATTCCCGGAGCTCCAGTTATGATCATTTTAGTGCAGACTGCTAATGCTGAAAATAAAGTGCGAAAGTCAAATTAAACCAAAAATAAACTAAATTAGAAAAACATTATAAAACATAAAAGTAAACAAAGAAAATCAAAGAAATGCTTAAGAACAAACATAGGAGAATGTGCATTAAAATGCACTGATCAAATTCCCCCACACTTGAACTTTTGGACTCCGAGCAAAATAAAATCAAAACTCAAAAGAAGCACACAACATCAATTACTCATTTTGGGCTACAAACTCTTCTGCGGTTAAGGTTGCTTCAATAGGTACTAATCTTCCACACTAAGGATATCGTAGGAATACAAATCCGGAATTGTGCAGTCATAACCCTCATGAACACACAAACCACTTCGAATCCTGTTATTATGCCAAAGTCTAACTTAATCATCCTCCTTTTTACTCTTTTTCATTCTGGAGCAATCACATTAAGCCCGTTATCTCCACACACTCATATTATGGCTACCGGTTAGTGACTCTGATCCTTTTTTTTCTTGGGGTTCTGGTACCTAAGTGGTATTACCCCTTTTATTTCCTAATTGTAGTTGCGGGGAATCGGACCGTAATCCTCCATACCAAGTTCAGCACCAGAAACCTCTGAACCAACTAAAAACGGGTCTTGAAATCATATTTTTTATAGGTTCTACAACCGTTGGGTTAAGTGGCCGGGTGAGGGTCACCAAACTTAGAAGGTGCATTCCTTTTCTTTCTTTCTTTTTTTTCAAATAAAACTTGGATCACTCACTTATTTTTATCGGCTTCCTTATGTAGAGCATGTGTGAGATGGTGCCGACTGCAAAGATAAACTACTCAAGAGCTATTGGATAATGATAATTCAAGGTTATGTCATAATAAGTATTCAAATTAATTTCTATATGCAGGAGACTTATGGTGTTAAGACGATACCGATCTTGTGAACTTTTCCCAAGTCTCCACAACTAACCACGAATTAATCTATAGCCCAAAACTTTCACAAAAATGATTTTTTTTAAGAATCGAAAACAAAAAAAATTGAAAGAAAACAAAACAAATAAATGATTCCCTCCCCCACACTTTAGACATACATTGTGTTAGAACAAGATTTGTTCTGATCAATATTCTATGTTTTGATGATAACATTATATATGAATTTTGTATAAGACAATGTGGTACTCTAATCCTTTGCATTTTCCATTTAAGGAAATACATAAAGAGTATGCACAAATCAACGCTCAGAAGCACTGACTCAGAAGATTCTGGATGGCTACATCAGAACATGCTCTGGCAAGACATCAGAAGATGGTCAAGCAGAATCAGAACATGAACTATGAAGCATCAGAAGAACATGAAGTCAGAAGCAGAAGCACTGAAGTTCTGAATGGTATCACGCTCAAGCTCTTCAAAGTCAGAAGACAAGAAGATGCTCTCCACCAAGCTGTTGACTATGAAATTCAAACGTTATTATCTACAAATCTGAGTTCAGAATCAAGTACAAGATGACAGACTATTAAGTCTAATCTCTAACTGACAAAAGGAACGTTAGAAGCTACAAAAGGCAAAGTCAGTAAAAGCAGCAAAAGCATGGCTTGAGGTAGTTGACAAAAGTGTGAAACATTAAATGCAAAGTTGTACTATTCACTCAAAGCATTAAATGCAACCCAACGGTCATCTTCTCTCAACGCCTATATATAGAAGTTTTGATCAGAAGTAGCATAGAGAACACTTGCACAATATACCAAAACGCTGTCAAAATCAAAGCTCACGAACTTCATCTTCAACCTCATAAACTCTTGTAATATTTAGTGAGTCTTAAGCTTAGAACTTAAGAGAAATATCACTGTTGTGATTCTAGCTTTATAAGAAGCAATCTTACTCTTGTAAACATTTATTTTACATTGTTTGTAAAAGGTTCCTAGAGTGATCAAGTTGTGATCAGTAGACTCTAGAAGACTTAGAAGTTTTCTAAGTGGTGATTTCCTAGAGTGATCAAGTTGTGACTGTATACTCTAGAAGACTTAGAAGTTTTCTAAGTGGAAAACCATTGTAATCAGTTGGATTAGTGGATTAAATCCTTAGTTGAGGTAAATCACTCTAAGGGGGTGGACTAGAGTAGTTTCGTTAACAACGAACCAGGATAAAAATAATTGTGTTAATTGTTTTTATCTTACAAGTTTTTGAAGTCACACTTATTCAAACCCCCCCCCTTTTCTAATTGTTTTTCTATCCTTCAATTGGCATCAGAGCGTCGGTTCTAGGTGCAAGCACTTAACCGTGTTAGATAAAAGATTCAGGGAGAAAAACACAAAGTTAATATGGTTGAAACAGCTACATCTACTCCTACACCTGAACAAAACAACAATGGTAATGGAACCAATAACTTCAATGGCTATAATAGACCACCAGTATTTGATGGTGAAAACTTTGAGTACTGGAAAGATAGACTCGAAAGTTACTTTCTTTGTCAAGATGGTGACTTAAGGGATCTAGTGCTGGATGATTACACACATCCTGTTAATGCTCAAGGTGTCAAGGTGTCAAGACAAGCCATGAGTGATGTTGAGAAGAAAGACTTCAAGAATCATCACAAGTCTAGAACAATATAGCTAAATGCTATCTCTCATGCTGAATATGAGAAGACAACAAACAGAGAAACTGCTCATGACATCTTTGAAGTATGAAGCCTTCAAGATGGAGGAAGATGAAAACATTGAAGCAATGTTCTCAAGATTCCAAAATCTGACTGCTGGATTAAGAGTGCTAGATAAAGGTTATACCAAGGCAGATCACGTCAAGAAGATCATCAGAAGCTTGCCCAGAAGATGAGGCCCAATGGTGACTGCATTCAAGATTGCTAAGAATCTGAATGAAGTTTCTCTTGAAGAGCTGATCAGTGCCTTAAGAAGTCATAAAATAGAGCTGGATGCAAATGAACCTCAGAAGAAAGGTAAGTCAATTGCATTAAAATCTAATAATAAAAAATGCACTAGTGCTTTTCAGGCTGAAGAAGAAGATTCTGAAGAGTCATAATCAGAAGAAGAAGAAGATGAACTTTCCATGATCTCCAGAAGAGTAAATCAACTCTGGAAGAGTAAGCAAAGAAAGTTCAATAACTTCAGAAGTTCCAAAAGGCCTGAAAGAGGAGAATCTTCTGGACACAGAAGATCTGACAAGAAGAAGGTGACATGCTATGAATGCAAGGAGCCAGGACATTACAAGAATGAGTGTCCAAAGCTTCAGAGGGAACAGCCCAAGAAAAAGTTTGAAAAGAAGAAATGCCTTATGGCTACTTGGGATGACTCAGATTCTTCTGATCAAGAGTCAGACTCTGAAGACGAGCAGGCAAACATAGCACTGATGGCCACTGTTGATGATGAATCAGAATCTACATCAGAATCAGACTCAGACTCTGAAGAGGTATTTTCTGAACTTTCTAGAGATGAGCTAGTTTCCAGCTTAATTGAAATTCTGGAAATCAAGGCTAAACTGAGTATCAAATACAAAAAGGTGAGAAAGCTCTTTGCGTCTGAAACTAAGAAGCTTGAAATAGAAAATGCTGAACTCAAAGAAAAAGTTTTAAAACTATCTAAAGATGCTGAGTCATCTTCTAGTTCAGAAAAGTCTATTCCAAGTGTGAACAATATTCTTAAGGAATATGAATTGAGTTTCAGAAAATTTCTATCTAGAAGTATTGGAAGAAGTCAACTTGCCTCTTTGATATATGCAATTAGTGGAAACAAAAGAGTTGGCATAGGATATGAGGGTGAAACCCCATAAAAACTTGACCCTGTTGATGAGATGAAAATCACATACAAACCTCTGTATGATCAATTCAAGTTTGGCCATTCTCATGATATAAAGCACACATCTAACTCTAAGAGTTTTCATTTAATACACACCAAGAAGCATGCTGCACACACTAGAAAATATCATGCTATTTAGAATAGGGAATATCATGTTGTACCTCCTGTTAATCTTCATGCTAAACCTCAGTTCAATCAGAACTTGAGGAGAACTAACAAAAAAGGACCCAAGAAATTGTGGGTACCTAAGGAAATGATTATCCCTGTTGCAGATATCCTTGGCAGCCAAGAAGACAAAGGAAAACATGTCATGGTACCTGGACTCTGGATGCTCGCGACACATGACAGGAAAAAGGTATATGTTCCAAGATCTGAAGCTTAAATCTGCTGGTGAAGTCAAGTTTGGAGGGAACCAAAAAGGCAAGATCATTGGTTCTGGAACCATTTGTATTGGTAACTCTCCCTCTATAACTAATGTACTTTTAGTAGATGGATTAGCTCATAACTTATTGTCCATAAGTCAATTAAGTGACAATGGTTATGACATAATCTTCAATCAAAAGTCTTGCAAAGCTATTTGTCAGAAGGATGGCTATATCCTATTTACAGGCAAGAGAAAGAACAACATTTACAAGATTGATCTTCAAGATCTTAAGAATCAGAAGGTTACTTGCCTTATGTCTGTTAGTGAATAGCAGTGGGTCTAGCACAGAAGATTAGGTCATGCTAGTTTGATAAAGATTTCTCAGATTAACAAACTTAATCTGGTCAGAGGACTCCCTAATCTGAAATACAAATCAGATTCTCTTTGTGAAGCATGTCAGAAAGGGAAGTTTTCAAAACCTGCATTCAAGTCTAAGAATGTTGTCTCTTCCTCTAGGCCGCTAGATCTTCTGCACATTGATCATACTGTGTTCTTTGACTTCTGCACTCAGATTCAATCTGAGAAGGAATGCAAAATCATAAAGGTCAGAAGTGATCATGGTGGAGAATTTGAGAATAGATTCTTTGAGATTTATTTCAAAGAAAATGGTATTGCCCATGATTTCTCTTGCCCTAGAACTCCACAGCAAAATGGAGTTGTAGAGCGAAAGAATAGGACTCTACAAGAAATGGCCAGAACCATGATCAATGAAACCAATATGGCTAAGCATTTCTAGGTAGAAGCAATTAACACAGCGTGTTATATTCATAATAGAATCTCTATAAGACCTATTCTTAATAAGACTCCTTATGAATTGTGGAAGAACAGAAAGCCCAACATTTCATATTTCCATCCATTTGGATGTGTATGTTATATTCTGAACACTAAAGATCATCCGCATAAGTTTGATTCTAAAGCTCAGAAGTGTTTTCTACTTGGATATTCTGAACGCTCAAAAGGCTACAGAGTTTACAATACTGAGACTCTTGTAGTGGAAGAATCAATCAATATCAGATTTGATGATAAGCTTGGTCTTGAAAAGCCAAAGCAGTTTGAGAATTTTGCATATAAAGAAATCTCTAATTCAGACTATGAGGAACCCAGAAGCAAAGTTTCAGAAGATCAAGTTGCTGCTTCATTATCTCAGAATTTCTGAAGAGCCAACTATCAGAAGATCTCCTAGACTTAACTCTGCTCATCCAGAAGATGTTATCATTGGAAAGAAGGATGATCCTATCAGAACAAGATCATTCCATAAGAACAATGCAGAATGTCAATTTGGTCTAATATCTCTAATTGAGCCAACTTCTATTGATCAAGCTCTGGAGGATGCTGACTGGATAATTGCCATGCAAGAAGAACTTAATTAGTTTACAGGGAACGATGTTTGGGATCTAGTTCCAAGACCAAAAGGATTTAATATCATTGGAACTAAGTGGTTCTTCAGAAACAAGCTAAGCGAAAAAGGAGAAGTTGTAAGAAACAAAGCCAGACTGGTTGCTCAGGGCTATAGTCAGTAAGAAGGCATTGACTATACAGAAACCTTTGCAGCAGTGGCCAGGTCAGAATCTATTCGCTTATTAATTTCTTTTGCCACTCAGCATAACATCACTCTGTATCAGATGGATGTTAAGAGTGCCTTATTAAATGGTTATATAGATGAGGAAGTATATGTCCACCAACCTCTTGGTTTTGAAGACTCTAAGTCTCCAGAACATGTTTTTAAATTAAAGAAATCATTATATAGCCTGAAGCAAGCTCCCAGAGCTTGGTATGAAAGATTAAGTTCTTTCCTTCTGGATAATGGTTTCACTAGAGGACAAGTGGATACAACTCTCTTCTATAAAACCTTTAAAAAGGATATTTTAATTTGTCAAATATATGTTGATGATATAATCTTTGGAACATCTAATGCTACACTTGGATAGGAGTTTGCTAAGTCTATGCAGGCTGAGTTTGAAATGAGCATGATGGGAGAACTCAAGTATTTCCTTGGGACCCAGGTCAATCAAACTTTTGAAGAAACTTATGTTCATCAGACCAAGTATGTGAAAGAACTTCTGAAGAAGTTTAATCTTTCAGAAAGCAAAGAAGCAAAGACTCCTATGCATCCAATGTGTGTTTTAGGTAAGGATGAGGTAACTAAGAAGGTAGATCAGAAGCTCTACAGAGGTATGATTGGATCTCTTCTATAACTTACTGCTTCTAGACCTGATATTTTATTCAGTGTTTGTCTGTGTGCAAGATTCCAATCAGATCCTAGAGAATCTCACTTAACTGTTGTTAAGAGAGTTCTGAGGTATCTGAAAAGTACTACTAATGTTGGTTTAGTCTACAGAAGATATGAAGAATACAACTTAGTAGGATATTGTGATGCTGATTATGCTGGAGATAGAGTTGAAAGGAAAAGTACTTCTGGAAGCTGTCAGTTTCTTGGAAGTCATCTGATCTCTTGGTACAGCAAGAAGCAAGCTACAATTGCCCTTTCTACAACAGAAGCAGAATATGTTGTTGCTGCTGGATGTAGTACACAGATGCTCTGGATGAAGAGTCATCTAGAAGATTATCAGATATATGAGAGTAACATTCCTATCTTCTGTGATAATACTTCTGCTATTTGTTTATCTAAGAATCCAATTCTTCATTCCAAAGCTAAACATATTGAGATCAAACATCACTTTATTAGGGACTATGTTCATAAGGGTGTTCTTTCTTTAAAATTTGTTGATACAGGCCATCAATGAGTTGATATATTTACAAAACCCCTTGCTGAAGATAGGTTTAAGTTCATTCTGAAGAATATCAGTATGGATTTTTGCCCAGAGTGAAAGGATGAGAAGATCTGATATATGAATTAGATTTGAAATGATTATTAATTTTCTTATCAGAAGTTCTGAAAATGTTGATCAGTTAGATATTCTAATTCTATTATTAATAACGTTTCATATGTCTAAGTTGACTCAGAATTTCTTTTAAAACAAAACAGCTGTCACCAGCTATTCCAGAAGATGAACACGTGTTCACTCTAAAGGGACAAGCATGCATGCAGTTGATGAGACGCCGCCCTAGGTAACTGTGCAAATCATTTCAAATATCACATTTTACCCTAACGTCATTTAACATTAAATGCTAATTGATTCATTGTCTGTAATCCTTGTTATTCAGAATCATATTGCATATCATTTCAAATCCGTGCCTTTATAAACACATCTCTATATCATTTCATCTCTTTCCATTCATCTTCATTATTCATTGTCTGCGCAATCTCGTCTATATCTCTCTCTCTTTTCATAAACCCTAGTTACAAAACCCAGTAATCTCAGTGTGAATCTATGGCTTCTTCGTCAAATGTTCAACGCAAGGTCTCATCTTCAAAGCAAGTTCAACAAAAGAAATCTGCAAACACTCCTTTGTAGACTTGTTTGATTCCTTATGACGAATTGGAGGTTCTCTGTGAAACTATGATGGATTTTGAAAATCTTATGGCTCATGATTTTAAAATCAAAACTAGAATGCTAGTACAAGGTTGGGCAAACTTCTTTGAATGGTTAATTGGACCAGTTTACCCCACTTTGGTTAAGTAATTCCAGACACATGCCAGTGTTACATCAACTGCTATCATTTCCTTCGTGTTAGGTCATGAAGTTGTTGTGACTGAAAAGTTGATAAGGAAAATGTACAGTCTTGATGGTATAGGTGGAGTTACTGGAGCTCTCCTAGGCAGAACTGATTAGGAAAAAGTTGACCCAGAGTTGTTCACTTCTGGAGTTGCCTCTCCCTACACTACTGACTTGAAGCCTTCCTACAGAGTATGGGCAAAGATCATTCTGGGATCTATCTATCACAGAAAACCAACAAACTCTGCTACCTACGTCAATCAAGATCAGAAGTATGTTTTGTTCTGCATTGGAAAAGGCATGAGAGTTAATCTACCACATATTCTGTTTCAACATCTGAAGACAAATGTTGAAGAATCAAGGGAAGAAGAATGTCTGAAGTTTCCCAAGCTAAAGAAGATTACTATTCCTTTTGGAAGAATGATATCAGATATTCTGACTGAGAGTGGTTTGATAGATACTCTGAGAGCAGCTGGCTCTTCTCAAAATTTGAATGCTATTCGTGGGAGTATTCTAACTGCTCAGGCTCTAAGAAGGATGCAGTTGATTGAAAAGGTGACCACTCCTTCAAAAGTGTTTCCAAATATTCTGACTAGAAGAACTCCTGTTGTTAGTTTCTCTCATATGTTCAAAGAGGAGCTAGATAAATCTGTTAAACGCTATCTGAAATCTTGTGTTAAAGCACAATCTACTGTTGATCCTGCTTGGATTCGTGGAAGAACTCTTCCATCTCTAGATGAGTTAAGGAAGAAGGATAAGAATAAGAAAGAGAAGAAACTGAAAAGAAAGGTCACAAAAGAAGGACCTGATGCTAAGAAAGCCAAGAAGCAGAAGAAATCTTCAGGTATTGTAATCTCTAACTCTGTACCTAATACTAATTCTGAACGTGTATCAACAGAGTCTCTCAAAGTAGCTAGAACTTCTGAACAGTTTCAAAACCTCATAGAAGATGCTTTCAAAGCAGACTCTTCTAGCTCACAATCTACTTCTACCTTTCCCCATCAGAAAAGCCCACCTCCTTCTGAAATTCCATCTTCTTCCACCACCTCTAAAAGAAAATGTCCACTTCATTCTGAACCAATTCTTAACCCCCAACCTCTAAACGCTATCTTTCCACAAATCCCTTCTGAAAATATATTCTCAACCACATCCATTCCTTCTGCAATCTCACCATTAATTAATCCCTCAACCACCTCCACCGCAGATTCTTCATCCTCTCTATCCTCCTCTATCACCTCTGCTTTGTTCTCAAGAGAACCTGAACCCTACTTCATTCTTAACCCAGACTCTCCAACCACCAAATTCAGAACCAATCCTCCTGAACTTTCTGTTGGTGTTCGTTTTGAATTTGTAAAACTTAAGGTACAAGCAGGTTTAGATGCACTGAAGGTTGCACATAATGCCAAGATGGATTATGTTGCTTCTGGGAATCTTTGGAGAGCTTTCAGAAGAGAAATTCAATCTGACCTTCTGAAGCTTCAAGAAGCTTGTTTGGCTGATGCTCCTGGTCCTTCTGGATTTCTCTGGGACTTTGAAGAAAGCTACTTCTATCCCATCACCAGCTGGAAACCTTTTGAAGAGAAGGAGTCTGTTGATAAGCTTGAAGAAGTGCAGCCTCTGGCTATGGTTGTGTGGAAGCCTTAATACAATGTTCTGACTGGCGACTTTCAGTCTCTATTCAACTGGCTTAGGGAGAATCCCTCTGTTAAAGCACCAAATATGGTATATCCAGAAGTTGAATACCCATCAGAACCTGCTGCTCCAACACCTCTAGAGAATCTGGCTAAAATACTTCTTGCTCTTGAAAATCCAGATGCTGAGATCCCTGCTTCTGTTTATCATGAAGATGCTTCTGTGTTTGAAGCTGATGTTGAGAATCATCCTGCTGAGAAAATTCCTGTTGAGGAAAATCTTGGAGATGTTCTCATGGTTAAAGCAAATTCTGAGAATCCTCCTGTTATGGACAATAGCCTTGATGCTTCTTCTGCTGGAGCTTCTGTCTCTGTTTTGATAAACACTATGAAAGCTCTTTAACAGAATCAAGCTGATTTGGCTACCCGTCTAGACAAGCATGAGGATACTCATGAGGAATTCAGATCCTTCATCAAGGATCAGAAGGAAGACTATGCTGAGATTAAGAACCTTCTGGCCGTTTTAGCTTCTAGGCTTAGCCAGTCGTAGACTGTCTTTGGTCTTAGCTTGTTGTTCTTTGTTTTCTGCATCTGCTTCTATCATTTTGTATCTTCTGATATTTTTATCAATGAAATTTATTTTCTTCACTCTGTGTGTCTTTTTCATCTGAATCTTTTATGCTTTTTGATGTTATGACAAAAAGGGGGAGTGAAGGTGTTTTGCATGTTGGCTGCATTATTGGTAAAACATATCTGGTTGATTGTGTTTATGCAGGTTGCATATTTGTGTGGAGCTAATACAGGTTTTGTAGTGAATGTCATGATCGATGTCATGACATCCGTGTGTGACAGCAGGAGCTGTTATTGTTTATTAATTGTGTTTCCTGATTTATCCTTTTTATCAATTTAGGAAACTTTTTTAATTGTGACAGCACATTGTGTAACAGATAGTTGGCGTGTGAATTAGGTTAACTTTGTTAACCCTAATGTGTTTCTAATAAAGCCCAAGGCCCAAGACTGCATATAAAAAGACCTGCAATCCTAATTTGGAATGCAGACAGAAGATTGTGTATTTTGAAGAACGACTGTTGTGTATCTGTCTCTTGCAATCCACGCTATCATCTTTGATGATTGCGTTGGAATTAGTTTGTGTTTTATTTGTGTCATTCTAAGTTTTTAAGCACGAGTGTGTGTCTCTTGATTGAAGCTTTTAAGCAGATCAAGGTGTGTTTTTGAAGTGTGTCTTCTATCTGTAATTGTTTATTGTGTATGTGTTATCACTGCTGTGATTGAGGGGGAGTGGAATGGAGATATTCCATATCTAGGTAGAACCTAGGTAGAAGGGTCATTGGGTAGTGATTAAGTGATAAGTTGTAAACGGGGGAGTTTAGCTTTGAATTGATACTACTGATAGTGGACTTCATCCCTGGCTTGGTAGCCCCCAGAGTAGGTTGTTTGAACCGAACTGGGTAAACAATTATGTGCGTTCTTTAGTGTTTTATGCTATTTGTTATTATTGTCTGTGCTGCGTAATTGTGGATGTCATAACATCCAGTTTGACATCGAGTGTGTATTACTAGAATTTTCAATTGGCATCAGAGCAGGCACTCTGCCTGTTTACATCTGGGTGAGATCTAGGGATAACAAAATTCTAGTACTATGGAGAAGGAACTGTTAGTGTTTGGAAATAGACCACCTGTCCTGGATGGCTCTAACTATGACCACTGGGGTAGAAGTCATTAAGTCAGTGGACAGCAAGGCCTGGAGAGCTCTTGAAAGTGGATGGAAACATCCTGAGAAAATTCTGGAAGATGGAACCACTATTCTAATTCCTGAAACTCAATGGAGCAAATCTGAAGAAGAGTTAGCGTTGGGAAATTCCAAGGCCCTAAGTGCAATATTCAATGGTATGGACAAGAACATCTTCAGACTTGTGCAACACTGTGAGCTGGCTAAAGAAGCTTGGGATATTCTCAAAATAGCACAAGGTAAAGATGTCGAGACTTCAAATACTTACCACTAAGTTTGAAAATCTCAAGATGAAAGAGGATGAAACCATTTATGAGTTTTACATGAATGTCCGAGAGATTTCAAACAACTTTGCAGCCTTAGGTGAGAAAATGACTGAAGAAAAACTGGTAAGGAAGATCCTCAGATCACTGCCTAAGAGATTTAATATGAAGATAACTGCCATAGAGGAAGCTCAAGACATCAGCAACATGAAGCTGGACGAACTTCTTGGTTCTCTTCAAACCTTTGAGTTAAGCATATGTGAGCCAGTTGAAAAGAAGAACAAAAGCATTGTGTTTGTCACCAACACAGGTAATGATTCAAATGAAAGCAATGGTGTAAGTGATGAGAATTTATCAGACGCCATAGCCATGCCTGGGAAACAATTCAACAGACTTATCAAAAGGGTTGATCAGAAGTCCAGACCCAATGTCAAGAACACTTCCTATGACATCAGTCAGACATATGACTCAAGCAAAAGATTCAAAGTTGAGGAGAAGCCCTATCTAGGGAAAGGGGTTCAATGTCATGGATGTGAAGGATTCAGACACATTAGAGTTGAATGTCCTACCTAGCAAAAGAAGGACTGATTGTTACTTGGTCTGATGAAGACTCAGATTCAGAAAAGGAAACTGCAAAGCATGTCAGAGTTTCAACAAGAATCTATGAATCTGATGATGATTCCAGTGATGATGAGCTAAGCTTTGAAGAACTAGCTGCCTCGTACAAGAAGCTGTGTATGGAGAATGCTGAAGTCTGCAAACAAGTGGAGAACCAAGAGGGGATCATAAGAGATCTAGAATCTGAAAAGATTAAACATCTTGCAACCATAGACTCCCTTAGTAGTGAAGTAAGCATGTTGAACCTCAAACTTGACCAAATGACCAAGTCATTCAAAATGCTGAACAATGGATCTGATACTCAAGAAGAAATTCTGGATTTTGGACAAAGATCAGGAGATATGTTTGGAATGGGATTTGTGGCCAAAGAGGAATTAATCTCTGAACTCAGGAGGATAGAATCCAAGACGTGTGTGACTAACCAGATGTTAATCCAAATGTCACAAAATCAAGGAAACAGAAGAAGGAGGCTCTCAAAGAAAAGGTTCCAGAAATGGAGGTGTCATCACTGTGGAAGATTTGCTCACATAAATCCATTCTGTTTCAGACTATTTGGATATCCAGACCAAACTCAACAAGTCAAACTTGATCATGATACTAGTAACAGGAAGCATTATGGGATAGCTAAGAATATTGCTCTAATAGCACACACCGCTCTAAGAATGCCCACCAAAGAAGATTAGTACCTTGACAGTGGCTGCTCAAACCATATGACTGGTAGCACGAACTCACTAGTAAACCTCAAACCTGAGGAATCCAACTATGTGACTCTTGGTGATGGAGATGCAAGAGAAATCAAAGGTGTTGGCATGATAGAAGGTCAGGGTGTTCCTAACTTACATAATGTTCTACTTGTGCAAGGACTGGCCACAAACCTTATAAGCATCAGCCAACTATGTGATGAAGGAATGTATGTCAGATTCACTAAAGAAGAGTGCATTGTTACCAACAAAGAAAATGAAGAAGTCATGAAAGGAGTCAGATCTGAAAATAATTGTTATCTATGGGAGCCAACAAATTTCAAGTCTCTAACTACTTATCCCATGACAAATAGGATCAATGAAGAAAAAGATCAAGAAAGAACCATCAAGTTAGAAGCTTCTACTCCAAGAACAAGAATCCTGACAGAAGAAATGGATGAGTCTGATGATGAGATCTTCATTGAAGAACTCACCAGCGAATAACTAGCTACTGGATACTCTGAGATGTGTGTACTAAATGGGGAATTGAGCAAGAGATTGACAATGTATGAAAATGCTTATGCACTGTTATAAGAAGAAAGAGTAAAACTCATAATGAACATTGTTGATCTAGAAGGAGAGGTGCAAGACACAAAAAGGGGAAAGAAGACAAAACAAGAGGCTTAGCACACTCCTATCTCAGCCAAAAGGTGCTATCAATGTGGTAAGATAGGTCACTTGAGGTTCACTTGCCCTGAGACTCAGGAATCTTCCTATAGAAGTACATCTCATCAGGAAAACCTGACTAAGGAGAAGTCATCGCAACAAAAGACACGGGTGAAAGCTAGTCACTCAAGCCATCACATACCTGAAGAGAAAGTTGTAAAGAAAGCAGGAAACTCCAGAAAAAGGAAATCCAGACGAAACAAACATCAAAAAAAGGATGTAGTTTTCTCAGCTACAAACAGGAACAAAACAATCATAAAGGATATTATAGAAGGAAGTGAGTTGACTCACTCAGCAGATCAGGTCAATGTTAATACAGATGTCTTAACATCAAAACTGGCTGAGAGCTCAATTGTGCAAATTGAGACGAACAAAGCATCCGGGATTGATGAATGTTCTTCAGTAAAAATTCATAGAATCTTTCAAAAGGATATCACTGCTCCAAATGCTCTCCCAAGGAAGGGATCCATCAACAGCCAGGATCCCCTGAGAAAGAAGATTCTAGAGATAGACCAAGTCTCAAGATTCTGGATGGAAAGAGCTCTAGACTCCCAGTCACACTTGGAAGATCAAGTAAGAAAGGAGAGCAGGATTCTTGTAATCACAGATGAAGATGATGAGATGATGACAGGTATGATTTCTACTAATCTGTTGAACTGGTTTAAATCAAGCTGGACATACCTTGGTGTTTCTCACCAGAATATAGAGCGGAATGTCGTAACTATGCCTTTCTACATCAAAAACAAGGTGGAGGACAAATGGAACCTAATACAAAAGTCAACTACTTATCCAGATATTACCAACAAGCTAGATATCCAGGAGAACTATCAGATGACATCCCACCACAATAGCCCTAGTATGATCACAGAGTGAAATTTTATCTCAGAAACAGGTTTAGAGCTAACTCACAATGTTGAGATGCCTCAACAATCTCGGTTTATCTCTCTTGAAACAATACCTTGCACACACACTCACTCAGAAGGGGGTCACCCTGAAACAACTCTGAATGATGCAAGTATGCGAATGGTACACATGATGCATATTGAAGATGATTCTAACAAAAGTGACGAGAATGCGTCTAACAAAATCAATAACACCTTCACAAAAACTCCTGAGGCTACACAGTTTGAGAACTTGCAAAGCAAGTTGGGACTCTGCATCCTTGAAGAACCATAGAGTAAAACAATAACAAAACAAAAAACAAAAATACAGGTGGAGAAGACACTTCTTTTAGCGTTGGCAACATTTGTGGCCAAACAGGGGGAGAAGTATTATGTGTCACCCCAGAACAACAAGAATGGTGGTTGTGTGTGATCAACAATTCTATTTACTTATCTTTGTTTTGATCTATGTGTCACCCCAGAACAACAAGAATGGTGGTTGTGTGTGATCAAAAATTATATTTTCTTATCTTTGTGTTGATCTGTTTTTGCTTGTGCTACTCTTGTGGCTTGTGCTTGTGCTACTCTTGTGGCTTGTGCTTGTGCTACTCTTGTGCACTGTCTGTTTTTTGTCTGAGCACTGTGTGCATACTGATGATGTGTGCTGTTTGTTTGTATTAGCTTGTGTTTGTTTTGATTATCCGCTGCAAGTGTTTCTCTGGTATGGTGTGACAGGATGTTTTAGCCAAAAATTTGCCAAAGGGGGAGATTGAAGGTGTTTTGCATGCAGGTTGCATATTTGTGTGGAGCTAATACAGGTTTTGTAGTGAATGTCATGATCGATGTCATGACATCCGTGTGTGACAGCAGGAGCTGTTATTGTTTATTAATTGTGTTTCCTGATTTATCCTTTTTATCAGTTTAGGAAACTTTTTATTGAGTGCTGCATATTTCGTCTAGAAGATCCTACTGACAGCATATTGTGTAACAGACAGTTGGCGTGCGAATTAGGTTAACTTTGTTAACCCTAATGTGTTTCTAAAGAAGCCCAAGGCCCAAAACTGCATATAAAAAGACCTGCAATCCTAATTTGGAACGCAGACAGAAGATTGTGTATTGTGAAGAACGGATGTTCTGTATCTGTCTCTTGTGATGCACGCTATTATCTTTGATGATTGCGTTGGAATTAGTTTGTGTTTTATTTGTGTCATTCTAAGCTTTTAAGCACGAGTGTGTGTCTCTTGATTAAAGCTTTTAAGCAGATCAAGGTGTGTTTTTGAAGTGTGCCTTCAATCTGTAATTGTTTATTGTGTATGTGTTATCACTGCTGTGATTGAGGGGGAGTGGAATGGAGATATTCCATATCTAGATAGAACCTAGGTAGAAGGGTCATAGGGTAGTGATTAAGTGATAAGTTGTAACCGGGAGAGTTTAGCTTTGAATTGATATTACTGATAGTGGACTTCATCCCTGGTTTGGTAGCCCCCAGAGTAGGTTGTTTGAACCGAACTGGGTAAACAATTATGTGCGTTCTTTACTGTTTTATGCTATTTGTTATTATTGAATGTGCTGCGTAATTGTGGATGTCATAACATCCAGCTTGACATCGAGCATGTGTTACTATAATTTTCAGGGAGAAACATGATAATTGAAATTGATTTATTATATCAGTTGCTGGGATTAAGTTTCAACATTCCTAACATTATTTGCAAGTTCTATGTTTTTGATAGTTTTTGAAGGATTGAAGATATTCTGAAAAAGCTCAACATGAGAAGCAAATACATGGGGAAAAGCAATTCTAAGAAGAAACACATTCTTAGAGAATTGAAGCAAGCTTAGTGCTGTTAAGCTTCAAGATCAGAAGCAAGAAGAATGTTCTGATACATTTTTTTTAAGAATGCTATGATACATTCAAGAATGCTCCAATAGAATCAAGTATGGTCTGATTCAATTGATTACAAAGAGAAATTAAAAGCTCTGAAGCTGTCCTATGGAAGCAAGAAGCAGAAGCTCTGAATGTTCTGAAGTTCTATGCTACGTGAAAGTCTCGGCTGAAATGGAAAAATACTCAGGGAAGTCTTTTATTTATAAATTCTTCTAGTATTAATTTCAGGGGGAGATTGTTAATCTCAGGGGGAGACATATTCACACACTCTGATTATATGCTTATGCTATAACTGTGTAATTGTCTTTGGTCATCTGATATTCTGGTTACAAATTTATATCAATTATATATGTTTTTATCATCATCAAAAAGGGGGAGATTGTTAGAACAAGATTTGTTTTGATCAATATTCTATGTTTTGATGATAACATTATATATGAATTTTGTATAAGACAATGTGGTACTCTAATCCTATGCATTTTCCATTTCAGGAAATACATAAAGAGTATGCATAAATCTGCGCTCAGAAGCACTGGCTCAGAAGGTTCTGGATGGCTACATCAGAACATGCTCTGAGACATCAGAAGATGGTCAAGCAGAATCAGAACATGAACTATGAAGCATCAGAAGAACATGAAGTCAGAAGCAGAAGCACTGAAGTTCTGAATGGCATCACGCTCAAGCTCTTCAAAGTCAGAAGACAAGAAGATGCTCTGCACCAAGCTGTTGACTCTGAAATTCAAACATTGTTATCTATAAATTTGAGTTCAGAAGCAAGTACAAGATGACAGGCTATTAAGTCTAATCTCTGACTGACAAAAGGAACGTTAGAAGCTACAAAAGGGAAAGTCAGCAAAAGTAGCAAAAGCATGGCTCGAGGTAGTTGACAAAAGTGTGAAACATTAAATGCAAAGCTATACTATTCACACAAAGCATTAAATGCAACCCAATGGTCATCTTCTCTCAACGCCTATATATAGAAGTTCTTATCAGAAGCAGCATAGAGAACACTTGCGTAATATACAAAACACTGTCAAAATAAAAGCTCACGAACATCATCTTCAACCTCACAAACTCTTGTAATATTTAGTGAGTCTTAAGCTTAGAACTTAAGAGAAATATCATTGTTGTGATTATAGCTTTATAAGAAGCAATCTTACTCTTGTAAATATTTATTTTACATTGTTTGTAAAAGGTTCCTAAAGTGATCAAGTTGTGATCAGTAGACTCTAGAAGACTTAGAAGTTTTCTAAGTGGTGATTTCCTAGAGTGATCAAGTTGTGATCTGTATACTCTAGAAGACTTAGAAGTTTTCTAAGTGGATAACCATTGTAATAAGTTGGATTAGTGGATTAAATCCTCAGTTGAGGTAAATCACTCTAAGGGGGTGGACTGGAGTAGTTTCGTTAACAACGAACCAGGATATAAATAATTGTGTTAATTGTTTTTATCTTACATGTTTTTGAAGTCACACTTATTCAAACCCCCCTTTTCTAAGTGTTTTTCTATCCTTCACATTATCCTCAATGAAAGAACATAAATATAAAATAAGAGTGAGAGAAAGGAAAGAACACACCCGAGTAGTCAAGGAGGATATGTGATCACATAAGCAGCCTTTCCCAAAGAGATATGTTCTACACTTTCTTCTTCCAAAGTGGGGATCTCGTGGAGTAACTTTGGGTAATGCCCATTGAACTTGAAATTTTTATTAGTGCCTTCGCCTTTTATTCCAGGATCAAAGAAGAATCTTCGATAAGTAAAAGTGTCGAATGGGAACGTGATCTTCTTTTCCACAACATCAAAGCTAAAAAGATTGAGGGGCTGCCCCGCTACTTTTGTTTCATCTTCCCCTTCAATTGAGACCCTATGCAAATTCATGGACGAGCTAATATCAGAAATATCGGCCAATGTCCACCCAATCACCTTCTTATGCTTCTTCAAAACCTGCAAAAGTTTATTTTCTTGATCAAAATCAAGGTTAGAAGAAATTATTACCGGTAGCTTTTCATTCATCTCTAAGCATATTTAAGGTTTTCAGGAATTGGTTTCATCTCTTGGGAATGAGGTTGTTCGATGAATGATTTGTTCCGGGCAGCCAGGGCGTCGAGAGCTTCATCTACATGAACAACTTCATTTGCAACCTCATATGCAGTAACAATATCATTTTGCAAGGCAACCTCAATTTCAGCACAAACAGAGCAAATTTTAGTGTCAATACAAACATCACAAGAGTAAACATCGTCAAAATCAGGCAATGATGGAAAATCATCTGCAAATAAATCAGTACAAGTATCATCAACAGTTTCAGAAAGCAACTCTATTTGAAGAATAAATTGTTCTTCCAAGGATTGTTGGTTTGATCCTTGAGCTTGCTGCATGGCATTCATCAAAGTGGCAAGTTGTCCAATTTGTGTTTGCAAAGTCTGAAGAGTAGAATCTATTTGTTGTTGATACTGAAGATTATTTGCAGCCATTTGATTGACAATATCCTCTAGTGAAGGTTCGGAAGGTGCAGAGCACACAACCTGAAATTCTTTCAGATGCTTATGCGGATCCTCACCTGCAAAACCATTAAACCTAGGCAGCAAATGTGTTAAACCATATTCCAATTCAAAAGGTGCATCAGCCGTAGGATAGTCAATACATAAATCATTATAGTTCACATTAGGGACAGCCAACTGCGTCAAAGTTCTTTGTTCAGCCATGGTTTCAACAAACACAGAAATACCAATTATGTCTCATACAGGCATAAACAAATAAAAAGAAGGAAAACGATTAAAATAAATTTTAAAAAATATAAAAACACGAAATTTAATCTACTTAAGGCAAATACGAATTTTGAGAATTTTTTTGGAATTTTCTAAAACTATGAAAACAGTAAAAAAATTCAAAACAAATAGAAAAACAACGAATTTGCGATTTTGAGGGTCAAATTTATTTTGAATTCTATTCTAAAAAAGTATTGTTCGTCAATTTTTTTCTGACTTTGTGGAAAAAATTCGGAACGATTTGAAACAGTAGCTTTCAAACTTACCTGATAGGCTGGAAAACTTATCACTGTACTACAACCGGAATTGCAACCCTGAAAATCAACAAAAACAACAAAAAAAAGAAAAATCCTAGCAACAACACTATGCTTAATATTAGTTAATAACAACAAGAATCCCCGACAACGGTGCCAATTTGATCCAATGTCGCGCACAAATAAAAAACGAGTAACTTTTGAAAATATAGTGTAACGGTAATGACAACTCGGATATCGTTCTCACAAGGATTCTTGTATTATAACTAATTAAAAATCGAATTGGGGGTTTATGGTTTTAGAATCAATTTATAAAACAAAGTAAATTAACTTATTATCAAAATAAGCTAAACGGCTAATCCTACTGATTCGGGTTCCGACTTATCATCGGTTATAATAACACCAATTCCTAAACGACTTCGATCCTATTCGATTATGAGATTAATCAGACAAGCGCTTATCAAAATCATACGAGTTATGTTCCTATTTACCGAATTAAGCAAACGGTTAAGAATATGACGAGTTAACGAATTAAACAAACGATAACACGCAATTAAATTTAGGAACATGCATACAATCGAATTTAATCAATTTTATCCTATGAACAATGTCGCACGCTCGCGAAAAATGAACAGAGTCGCCACCAATATATTTATCCCATAAGGGAAAGGAATATCAGAAACCTAGCAAAGGAAAGAACAGGGTCTCGCGACCAGAGAATCTAGGTACGGGAGTCGGTTACGCAAAGGGGAAGGTACTAGCACCCCTCGCGCCCATCGTACTCGATGGTATCCACCTATGTTTGTTTCTATCTAAAGGGTGTGTATCTATGTCTATGTCTACATGTGAATGAATGCAAAATGTAGGGAAAATAAAGAATTGTACTCGCACGGGCCCTACCCCGCTGCCTACGTATCCTTTTCAGGAATCAGAGTTACCGTAGCTCGGCTCACGATTTTCTGTTTGTTTTTGTGTTTTTTTAGTTGGGCGGAGTTAACGTTCGCGCTCTTGCATAAGGGACGACCTACGATGCGATCGAGCGGAAAAAACAATGCCCTTAGAAAGAAGAAAAAGAGAGATTGGTTTGTGTCTTTTAGGGTAATTCCATGGTGACAAAACCCACTACAAGGCTTCGCACCACTTCCTTACTTTCTTTTAAGTCTGAACCTTTATTAAGCATTTTGAGTGTTTTTGGTTGGTGTTTTTTTATGGGGAATTTGTTTGTGACTTAGATCATACCAAAAAAGAGTTTTTTGAATTTTTTGAGTGTTTAGAGAATACACATCGAGGCCTACGCCACAATCGATTCTCTAAATGAAATACAGTTTTTTTGGATATTTAGAGAATACACATCGAGGCCTACGCCACAATCGATTCTCTAAATGAAATACAGTTTTTTTGGATATTTAGAGAATACACATCGAGGCCTACGCCACAATCGATTCTCTAAATAAAAACACTTTTTTGAATATTTAGAGAATGCACATCGAGGCCTACGCCACAATCGATTCTCTAAATAAAAACACTTTTTGAATATTTAGAGAATGCACATCGAGGCCTACGCCACAATCGATTCTCTAAATAAAAACACAGAAAACGGTATGATCCTTATCAGTATTTATTAAGTTTTTTAAGATTGAAAAGAAAAAGAGATGAGAAAGGGAACTAAACCTATTTTCTAATCTAAGTTGTTTACACAAAGGAAATTCTAAGTCGAATGTTAACATGGAATCGATTCTAAAAGGAGCATCAAAATGATATTAACAAAATAGGCCAAGAATATGGCCAAAAACAAGTAACAAAATCACACAACAATTATACAAAAGAAATAGCATGGAAATGGTACAAAACATAAAAGAAGCAATTCAAGAATTAACCTAAAATACTATTATTTTTATGGGTTTTTATGCGAAAAATTATCAATTAAAAGGACCAAGATTAATTCCTAAAAATGATCTAAAAACTAACCAAGAAATTTTCTATTGATTTTATTGTCTCTTTTATTATGTAGGAAATGCGTTGTAAAAACTAATTAAAAACCTAAAGTCTAGCATGAAAATAACAAGGATCCAGGGGGGTGTGAATTAAAATGGTAGTGTGAAGGGTAATGGCTCAGGGCCCAACAAAACAGAGGCCCAAAGAGTTTTTTATCACAGTGCCCAGCCAAAAAAGAAGCAGCATGGGCCAACAGGCGTGTATTCAGCGTTTTCATGCATGGCCCAAGAGCATTTTTGTTTCAGATTTTTTCAATTAAAATAAAAGAAATTTAATAAATAAAAAAATAATAAAAAAAGAAGAAAAGGGAATTAGGTCAAATGTGTGACCTTTGGAGTTCTCAGACTCTCTTCCTCTCACGTAACGGTGCGACGGCGAATCCTCTCCGGTCATTTCCCTCTCTCATCTCCGCCGTGACAACAAACAACAGAACAAACTCCTCACTCGTCTCAGCTCTCTCTTCCCTTCTCAATCTCGCTCCGATGAAAGGCGCGGATGAGGAACTCTACTTCTCCGATGAACTCAGAAACCACTCTCTGCCTCACACTCTTGGCCCGAAACCTCTCATCGCTACCGGAGTTCGTCCGGAGCGTCTTCAGTTTGGTTGAAGGTGAGGAAAAGAAATCCGCGAAATGCTTCAAGAATCCAGGATACTTCGTTAATGTTCTTCTTCTCCTTTTCTGTGATTTTCATTTTTTGCGTTTCCTCTTTTTCCGTTTGGTCTGCGTGAGGATGATGCTATGTCGTCGTGTTGATGCGTGATCGTTGAATGTTGTTGTTGCAGATTGAAGATGATGATGCACAGGTGTTGCGGATTGAAGCAAGATTGGTGATTGATGAAGAAAGAGGATTAGAGAGTTCTGAGGATCGAATGAAGGTTTGTATGCAGAACAGATGAGAAAGATTGAGAGGTTGGGGATGATGATTGAAGATGAATCAAGGAGAATTGTCTGAATGATGAAGGATGAAGAGAGTATTGAAGAGTGAATGAGTTTGAGGGTGATGAAAATGGTGGTGAAGTTGAAGTGGAGGGAGAAGAATGATGAAGATGAATGGTGAGTGAAGACGAATGAGGGTGAAAATGGCGTGGAGAAAAGAGAAGAGAGTGATAATGGTGAGTGGTTTGTTATATAGAGATTGAAGGGGGAGGATTCAGTTTTGAGGTAAGCTACCATTCTCTTCTTCTGATTTTTCTGTGAGTTAAAAGTTAGCTCTGTTAGTTCTGAAAATTTGTAACTAAAATGAGAGTTTGTTATTTCTGTTATGAATTCAATGAGCTGGCATTTAGTTGGTTTACCATTCTGTTTTGGTTGTTAGAAGTTGGTTATATGTTAGTTACAAGGGATGACAAGTCAGTTATGTCAGTTGGAAATTCTGTTAGGACGGTTATGATTCTGTTATGGAGGATGGTTAGAAGTTACTAATTCTGTTATAGGTTTATGAAGGGTTAGGAAAGTAGTTATGAATGAAAACTGAATTAGTTTGGGAAGTTAGGAGTTTGTTAAATGGCAGTTAGATAATCAATCGGTTAATTAAGTTGAGTACTAGGTAGTTATGTTTTTGTTTTTGCTGTTAGAATAGTTATGTAAAACTGTTAGCTGTAGTTAGTAATTGGTAGGAAATTTGGGAATTGGAAAATGGGAGTTTATGATAGTATGGCTGGAATTTGAATGTGGTATTTTTGTGTGATACGCAGGTTATTTGGTCTATTTTGGTTTGGTGTGAAATGTAGAATTTGTATGGAAAAATTGTGGTTTTTGAACATGTTGAAATGCATATGTATATGGCTGTTTTTGGTTTATTTTCTGTATGCAGGACTGAATGTGTTTGATATGGAACTGTTTTGAAATAGCTAGAAGCTATGTTAGAAATGTTAGCGAATGATTGACTTTGAAATTCTCTTATGTGCTTGAAGGGTTATAACTGTCAGAATTATTGAGCTGAAGGTAAAAATGTAAAGTAGTTAGTTATTAGAACTTATGGCTTTGTATGGTTTGAATGTTACTGTCATGGTGTACTTTATGAAGATGGCATATGAATGTGTGTATTTGGTTTTGTATTTTGAACCGATTGTCTGGGGTTTTATGCAGGGCTGTATCAATAATGATGATGACTTGATGCTGCAAGTTTTGAATTGATTGAGATATGGCTGCAAGCTGTTTGAATTGTTATGTTTTTTTGTTTAATGCAGGGCTGGCAGCATGTTGTTCTTGCAGAATTTGGGTGCATTGGAGACTACATGAAGTTTGGGAGTGGTGATGCATATGGTGCGGACCTGGTGGGATGAAGATGACACTATCAAGATGAATTTTGGATGACATTAGAAAGTATACTATAATGGGAAGGCTTGATGATCACAAGATTGAAAACTCAACTATAAAATAGGTTTAGGAGGAATATGAGCCAAAGTCAAAGTCCCTGGTCAATGGTCAACGGTTGACAAAAAGTCAACTGTTGCTCTTTTGTGTATTTTTTGTAAATGAATTTTAAACAATGTGATTCTTCTTTGGACATTTGAACCTTTGTAATGAATTTTTGTTGATGTAATGATAGACTTGGATGATAATGATTGAACATGAGAATTTTTGTAATGAAGTAATGGTAGGTGTGTGTATAGTGAAGGACTGTGTTTAGAACTTTTGGAATGGATTTATTTTTGCATATGGAATATGACAGTGACTCATGTAATGGCTCATGGTTCTCCTTGCAAGTGCCATAGTTTCTTCTTTCAAATAAAGTTTGATATTTTTCCTCTTTTCTTTCAAATTCTAAATCAAAGTTATGATTTTCTTTCCCTCCACTTGAATTTGTCTTGTCTTGGATGAAATGCTTCACAATATAATAGCCACTTGAATAGTAATACTCAATATGAAGTAAAGTGGATTTCCAAGGATTCGGTCCATAGAAAGTCAACCCTCTCTAGTTGACTTTGTTGACCAAAATTCAACCTAACTCTATCTTCTCCTTTCACAATATGCATATAAAAATGGCTCTTATTCAACGCATAGGAAATCCAACCAACTTGCCACCTTTAAATATACCATAACACTTCTCACGAAGTTCCTCATTAAGAAACTCAAGTAAACATTAGTTGTACTAAGATAACTTGTATCTCAAGTAACCACAACAAACCCTAATCCAGTGAAGGTAACGAGTTCTTAGTCCATCATCGCCCGGTACAGAGAATTGAAACTCGACTCTTTCCCAGATCATTGATCCAATGCCAAGTTTATTGATTAATGAATGCATGATGTGTTAGATGACCTAATGGAAGGTATGCAGATGACATGAGAAGCTTAAGCCAGTTAAAATTGAAGGGTAGGACAAATTTGGGGTATGACACACAACAATCGAATTAAGCAAAAAATTGTAATCAAATTAAGCAAATGATTTTATAGAAAAGAATTGAACAGAAATTGAATTTAAATTAGTATTAGAATAACCTCAAAGCAATGAAACCCATAAGCAGTAGGATTTGCCTTCGGGAATTAGTTCTTCATTCTAACCATGAAAGCAAAAGTAAAATTTATGGCAAAAAAAGTAAAAAAAAATATTCTAGCGGCTGCTAACCCTTATAAAACAAAATAAGGTTTTCTTCTCTACTAACTCAAACTGGGTCAAAAACATAACTCAAGCCCATAAAATAATGACCCAAAAACAAATTATTCTAATGACTGAAACTTCAACGAAATTCTGGGAACTATACATTTCGAATTTGCCTTTGACTCCAACATGAAAGATGTAGCTCTTACTCTTAGCTTTCCGGCGATTATTAGAGCGCGTCGATCCGATTCCCGGAGCTCCAGTTATGATCATTTTAGTGCAGACTACTAATGCTGAAAATAAAGTGCGAAAAACAAATTAAACCAAAAAAAACTAAATTAGAAAAACATTATAAAACATAAAAGTAAACAAATAAAATCAAAGAAATGCTTAAGAACAAACATAGGAGAATGTGCATTAAAATGCACTGATCAATGCTACCTAAATACTTTTGGGCTGAAGCAATGAATACAGCTTGCTATGTTCATAACAGAGTCACATTAAGAAAGGGAACATCTTTCACTATGTATGAAATATGGAAAGGAAGGAAACCTACTGTAAAGTAATTTCATGTATTTGGAAGCAAGTGCTATATTTGAACAGATTGTGAACAAAGAAGGAAAATGGATCCCAAAAGTGATGAAGGTATATTCCTGGGATACTCTACAAATAGAAGAGCATATATAGTATTCAACTCTAGAACAAAAGTCTTGATGGAATCCATTAATGTTACTTTTGATGACCAGCATGAAGAAATCAATGTCACAGAGGATGTTGGAACATTCCTTGAAACTCAAGTTGAAGGATCAGTCAAGATTGAAGATTTCAATGATACTCCTCTAGAATTTGAGTCAGAAGCACCTAACAAATGACCTTTTATTAGAATTCAGAAAGATCATCCCAAAGAGCTTATCATAGGAGATCCCAGTTGTCATACCCCAAATTTGTCCTACCCATTTTATTCCTATCTAGCTTAGACTTCTCATTTCATATGCATCATCTTTCCATTAGGGCATTAACATAACTCATGCATTCATTAATCAATAATCTGACAAGGGATCAATGGTGATGAAACAAGCTGGAGTTTCACATAGATCTTGGCAAAAGGTTATTTATGTCCTCAGAAAAAAATGATGTTTGGCACTTAATTAAGACAGTAATTTGTTCAGGTGTCGGGGAGGTGCTTTGGATCAAATGACCTATTGATTCCCCATGTGTTACATGAGGTTGAAGCTTCCTTTGTTCAACTAAGAACTATTTTCCTCATGAATTAGAGGCCTTGTTGAGTGAAACAATTTATGTTGCTTTGGTTGACTTTTGACTCGATCTTGAGACTTTCCTTATGCAAGCTCGAATCCTGGCTAAACATTTATGCATATTATGAAAGGAAAAGCTAAAAGCTGCTCATGGCTATATAGTTGACTTTTGGTCAATAAAGTCAACCATGGAAATTTGACTCTTTGTTGACCAAGTCAACAGGGTTCTTTTGTTCATGCTTCAACATTATCATACTTCGTTTGATGCGTTTCATTGGGTAGAAAAAGTGCAAGGTTCAAATTAGCAAAATGGAAGTAAAAAGAAAATGGATTCAACTTTCATTTGAAGAAGCCTATGTTCGTTCCAGCTCCATCACAAAAGAGAAAGTTATGCCATACATAATACCATCCAGTTACATTATTATTCACTTCCCAAAGGCAACCCGTACATTACATCCATCAAACCACATTCATAACTTCATTCCATTTCTATCAATTGCCATTCAATCTCAGACAAGCTACATCGATATCATAAATTCAATACAAATTATGAGAATTAACACATCCCTATCATTACAAAAAGAAAGACAAACCTCCATAGGATTTTCTTCACACCAATTTCACCTTTCATCATTCATAGCTTTCACACCATGCCTTCCCATCAAAACCTGCATGTTGCACCATGAAACATCACTGCAAACACCAAAAAGGAGCTATTATAAATAAACTAGAGTCAATGACAGTTTCAAGCAAATCATTTCAATAAACCATTCTGTAGCTATATTAAAACAGCCTTACGCCAGTTCAGTTTCAACATTCCGAGCAATAAACCGAAGGTCTTTTGAATCCGAAAGTTCATAGACATTTCTATTGCAACCCCTGCAGCATACAAACACGCAAATTCAGTTACGAAAAGCCATAACAAAATTCTCACAAAAGAAAAATCAAAAGAGCACAAGCTTAAACCAAGACACAAGCCAAGAGCAAATCAAGTCAAACAATGCGACATTAACCTCATCAAAACAATTTCATTCAACCATACAGTGATATTTCAAACTTACACTCATAAATCATCCCTACTTTCCAAACAATCAACATTGACCCTAAAAGAAATCCAAATAACACATTTCAATACAGTACATTGCAGGAAAGTCAGCATACACGTTCAAAAAAGGAAAAACGCAAAGAAATGTAAACAATTCAATCGAGATGCTAAAGATAGTGGTAACAACATTATAGTTCATCAAAGCAACTCAGAGTGCCATTTTGAATCATTCAAACCAAAGTTCCCCAAGACGGTTTAAGCATCCGACTGACTGGGCCATACAAAAGGAAAAGCTAACATTTATTAGTCGTCCACCAACTCTGCATTTTGAAATAAACAGCACGGTGTGGAGGAGATGAAGAGGAACCTGCATCAGTTTTAGGAGAAACTAACAGGAAAACTCAGAATTAGTCACACTAACCTTCTAATTGTTTTAGTCAACTTCAACTTTCGACAGTCTCACGACTTCTAACTTCCTTCCATTCTAATAGCTCATCAAATAGCAAAAGTCAAATACTAACTGCCTCCAATCAACTTAATAGTAATTCTCTACATCTAACTGAATTGCAACCAACTTTCTGTTAGAACAAGATTTGTTCTGATCAATATTCTATGTTTTGATGATAATATTATATACGAATTTTGTATAAGACAATGTGGTACTCTAATCCTTTGCATTTTCCATTTCAGGAAATACATAAAGAGTATGCACAAATCAGCGCTCAGAAGCACTGACTCAGAAGGTTCTGGATGGCTACATCAGAACATGCTATGGAAAGACATCAGAAGATGGTCAAGCAGAATCAGAACATGAACTATGAAGCATCAGAAGAACATGAAGTCAGAAGCAGAAGCACTGAAGTTATGAATGGTATCACGCTCAAGCTCTTCAAAGTCAGAAGACAAGAAGATGCTCTGCACCAAACTGTTGACTCTGAAATTCAAACGTTGTTATCCACAAATCTGGGCTCAGAAGCAAGTACAAGATGACAGGCTATTAAGTCTAATCTCTGACTGACAAAAGAAACGTTAGAAGCTACAAAAGGCAAAGTCAGTAAAAGTAGCAAAAGCATGGCTCGAGGTAGTTGACAAAAGTGTGAAACATTAAATGCAAAGCTGTACTATTCACGCAAAGCATTAAATGCAACCCAACGGTCTTCTTCTCTCAATGCCTATGTATAGAAGTTCTGATCAGAATCAGCATAGAGAACTCTTGCGCAATATACAAAAACGTTGTCAAATTCAAAGCTCACGAACTTCATCTTCAACCTCACAAACTCTTGTAATATTTAGTGAGTGTTAAGCTTAGAACTTAAGAGAAATATCATTGTTGTGATTATAGCTTTATAAGAAGCAATCTTACTCTTGTAAACATTATTTTACATTGTTTTGTAAAAGGTTCCTAGAGTGATCAAGTTGTGATCAGTAGACTCTAGAAGACTTAGAAGTTTTCTAAGTGGTGATTTCCTAGAGTGATCAAGTTGTGATTTGTATACTCTAGAAAACTTAAAAGTTTTCTAAGTGGATACCCATTGTAATCATTTGGATTAGTGGATTAAATCCTCAATTGAGGTAAATCACTCTAAGGGGGTGGACTGAAGTAGTTTCGTTAACAACGAACCAGGATAAAAATAATTGTGTTCATTGTTTTTATCTTACAAGTTTTTAAAGTCACACTTATTCAAACCCCCCTTTCTAAGTGTTTTTCTATCCTTCAATTGGCATCAGAGTGCCGGTTCTAGGTGCAAGCAATTAACCGTGTTAGATAAAAGATTCAGGGAGAAAAACACAAAGTCAATATGGTTGAAACAGCTACATCTACTCCTACACCTGAACAAAACAACAATGGTAATGGAAGCAATAGTTTCAATGCCTATAATAGACCACCAATTTTTGATGGTGAAAACTTTGAGTACTAGAAAGATAGACTCGAAAGTTACTTTCTTTGTTAAGATGGTGACTTATGGGATCTAGTCTTGGATGGTTATAGACATCTTATAAATGCTCGTGGAGTAAAGATGTCAAGACAAGAAATGAGTGATGACCAAAAGAAACAATTCAAAAATCATCACAAGTCAAGGACTATTCTGCTGAATGCTATTTATCATGCTGAATATGAGAAAATAACAAACAGAGAAACTGCCTATGACATCTTTGAATCCTTGAAGGTAATGCCCAAGTCAAGGAGACAAAAGCTCTTGCTTTAATCCAAAAGTATGAAGCTTTCAAGATGGAGGAAGATGAAAACATTGAAGCAATGTTCTCAAGATTCCAGACTCTGACTGCTGGATTAAGAGTGCTTGACAAGGGATATACAAAGGCTGATCATGTCAAGAAGATAATCAGAAGCTTTCCCAGAAGATGGGACCCAATGGTGACTGCATTCAAGATTGCTAAGAATCTGAATGAAGTTTCTCTTGAAGAGATGATCAGTGCCCTGAGGAGTCATGAAATAGAGCTGGATGCAAATGAACCTCAGAAGAAAGGTAAGTCAATTGCATTAAAATCTAATAATAAAAAATGCACTAACGCTTTTCAGGCTGAAGAAGAAGATTCTGAAGAGTCAGAATCACAAGAAGAAGAAGAAGATGAACTTTCCATGATCTCCAGAAGAGTAAATCAACTCTGGAAGAGTAAGCAAAGAAAGTTCAAGAACTTCAGAAGTTCCAAAAGGCCTGAAAGAGGAGAATCTTCTGGACACAGAAGATCTGACAAGAAGAAGGTGACGTGCTATGAATGCAAGGAACCTAGACATTACAAGAATGAGTGTCCAAAGCTTCAGAGGGAAAAGCCCAAGAAAAAGCTTGAAAAGAAGAAAGGCTTAATGGCTACTTGGGATGACTCAGATTCTTCTGATCAAGAGTCAGACTCTGAAGATGAGCAGGAAAACATAGCGCTGATGGCCACTGTTGATGATGAATCAGAATCTACATCAGACTCTGAAGAGGTATTTTCTGAACTTTCTAGAGAAGAGTTAGTTTCCAGTCTAACTGAACTTCCTGAAACCAGTTAACTCTTCCAGGAAGAGGACCAGTGCAACCTTCTTCATCCTCCAGGTTGTATAACTTCCTTATCAACTTTTCAGTAACTACAACTTCATGCCCTAGCACGAAGGAGATGATTGCAGTTGGAGTAACCGTTGCATGAATCCAGAAGTCCTTCACCAGGTCTGGATAAATTGGTCCAACCAATCTATCAAGATAGTTTGACCATCCTTGTTCTAAGATTCTTGCATCAGGTTGAAAACCATTTGCTCTTAGGTTTTCAAAGTCCACAGTGGACTCACACAGAACTTCCAAGTCTTCAGTGGGTATAGTGCATGTCTTCAACGGAGCATACCCATGCTTTCTGAGAAGTATTTGAGTGGAAGTGAGTCTTTCTGCTGGGCTAGAGGAACTTGATGAAGAATTCATGAAGATTGCTTGGTTACAGATCAAAAACTAGGGTTTGAGAGAGAAATGCAAAGACAGAGAGTCACAAGAATAGAGAAAAAAAGCGAAAAAGATGAAATGAAAGTGAAGCGGGTTATTTAAACGGTTTGAATAAAAGAAAGTAACATAAAAAATAAAAAGAAATGATTACAGAAAAAACATGATATTAATATGCATTTAATGAGAAATGACGTTAGGAGAGATAAAGTGACAAAATGAACTGATTTGCACAGTTACCTAGGGCGGCGTCTCCTCAACTGCACGCATGCTTGTCCAAAAATAGTGAACACGAGTTCATTTTTCAGGAAAGACTGGTGACAGCTGTTTTGCTTTAAAAGAGCTTCTGAATCAACTTAGATAATGAAATGTTAGTAGTAACAGAATCAGAACTTCTAAAAGATCATTATCAGAACTTCTTATAAACAAAGAAATCCTAACGCATTTCAAAAGATACCCATACATAAGATCTTCTCATCTTCTCATTCTGGGCATAAACCCATACTGATATTCTTCAGAATGAACTTAAACCTATCTTCAGCAAGGGGTTTTGTAAAGATATCAGCCCATTGATGGTCTGTATCCACAAAGCTCAAAGAGAGAACACCCTTCTGAACATAGTCCCTCATAAAATGATGTTTAATCTCAATATGTTTAGCTTTGGAATGTAAGATAGGATTCTTAGATAAACATATAGCAGAAGTATTATCACAGAAAATAGGAATGTTACTCTCATATATTTGATAATCTTCTAGCTGACTCTTCATCCAGAGCATTTGTGTGCTACACCCAGCAGCAACAACATATTCTGCTTCTGTTGTTGATAGGGCTATGGTAGCTTGCTTCTTGCTGTACCAGGAGATCAAATGACTTCCAAGAAATTGACAACTTCCAGAAGTACTCTTCCTTTCAATTCTATCCCCAGCATAGTCAGCATCACAGAATCCTACTAAGTTGTATTCTTTAGATCTTCTGTAGACTAAACCAACATTAGTAGTACCTTTCAGATACCTCAGAATTCTCTTAACAGCAGTTAAGTGAGATTCTCTAGGATATGATTGGAATCTAGCACACAAACAAACACTGAATAGAATGTCAGGTCTAGAAGAAGTAAAATATAGAAGAGATCCAATCATACCTCTATACAACTTCTGATCTACTTTTTTACTTACCTCATCCTTACTTAGAACACACGTTGGATGCATAGGAGTTTTGGCTTCTTTGCTTTCAGAAAGTTTAAACTTCTTCAGAAGTTCTTTCACATACTTCGTTTGATGAACATAAGTTCCATCAGAAGTTTGGTTGATTTGAATCCCAAGGAAATACTTGAGTTCACCCATCATACTCATTTCAAATTCAGCCTGCATAGACTTAGCAAACTCCTTTCCAAGTGAAGCATTAGATGTTCCAAAGATAATATCATCAACATAAATTTGACAAATTAAAATGTCCTTCTTAGACGTTTTACAGAAAAGAGTCGTGTCCACTTGTCCTCTAGTGAAACCATTGTCCAGAAGGAAAGAACTTAATCTATCATACCAAGCTCTGGGAGCTTGCTTCAATCCATACAATGATTTCTTAAGTTTAAAAACATGTTCTGGAGACTTAAAGTCTTCAAAACCAGGAGGTTGGTGGACATAGACTTCCTCATCTATATAACCATTTAAGAATGCACTCTTAACATCCATCTGATACAGAGTGATGTTATGCTGAGTGGCAAAAGAAATTAACAAACGAATAGATTCTAACCTGGCCACTGGTGCAAAGGTTTCTGTATAGTCAATCCCTTCTCGCTGACTATAGCCCTGAGCCACCAATCTGGCTTTGTTTCTTACCACTTCACCCTTCTCACTAAGCTTGTTTCTGAACACCCACTTAGTACCAATGATGTTGAATCCTTTTGGTCTAGGAACCAAATCCCATACATCATTCCTTGTAAACTGATTTAGTTCTTCTTGCATGGCAATTATCCAGTCTGGATCTTCTAGAGCTTTATCAACAGAAGTTGGCTCGATCAAAGAAACAAGACCTAATTGACATTCTGCATTGTTCTTAAGGAATGCTCTTGTTCTGATAGGATCGTCTTTATTTCCAAGGATCACATCTTCTGAGTGAGCTGAGGTGAGTCTAGAAGATCTTCTGACTGTTGGCTCTTCAGAAATTCTGAGATTCTCTAAAGATGCAGCAACTTGATCTTCTGATTCTTTGCTTCTGAGACTTTCAGCTTCTGGAGCTTTGCTTCTTGGTTCTACAACTTCTGATATGTCAATATCTATATCTGCAAAATTCTCAAACTGCTTTGGCTTTTCAAGACCAAGCTTATCATCAAATCTGATATTGATTGATTCTTCTACAACCAATGTTTAAGTATTGTATACTCTGTAGCCTTTAGAGCGTTCAGAATAACCAAGAAGAAAACATTTTTGTGCCTTAGAATCAAACTTACCAAGATGATCTTTAGTATTCAGAATAAAACACACACATCCAAAAGGATGAAAATATGAAATGTTGGGCTTTCTGTTCTTCCACAATTCATAAGGAGTCTTATTTAGAATAGGTCTTATAGAGATTCTATTCTGAATATAACATGCAGTGTTTATTGCTTCTGCCCAGAAATGCTTAGCCATTTTTGTCTCATTGATCATGGTTCTGGCCATTTCTTGCAGAGTCCTATTCTTTCGCTCTACAACTCCATTTTGCTGTGGAGTTCTAGGGCAAGAGAAATCATGGGCAATACCATTTTCTTTGAAGAACTCCTCAAAGAATCTGTTCTCAAATTCGCCACCATGATCACTTCTGACCTTTATGATTTTGCACTCCTTCTCAGATTGGATCTGAGTGCAGAATTCAAAGAACACTGAATGAGACTCATCCTTGTGTTTTAAGAACTTTACCCATGTCTAGCGGCTATAATCATCTACGATGACTAATCCATATTTCTTCCCTCTGACAGATGCTGTTTTGACTGGTCCAAACAGATCAATGTGCAGAAGTTCTAACGGCCTTGAGGAAGAGACAACATTCTTAGATTTGAATGCAGGTCTGGAGAACTTGCCCTTCTGACATGCTTCACAAAGAGCATCTAATTTGTATTTCAGATTTGGGAGACCTCTGACCAGATTTAGTTTGTAAATCTGAGAAATCTTTCTCAAACTTGCATGTCCTAATCTTCTGTGCCAGACCCATTGCTCTTCAGAAACAGACATAAGACAAGTCACCTTCTGCTTCTCAAGATCAGAAAGATCAATCTTATAAATGTTGTTCTTTCTCTTAACTGTAAATAGGATTGAGCCATCCTTCTGACTTACAACCTTGCAAGACTTTTGATTGAAGATTATGTCATAACCATTGTCACTTAATTGACTTATGGACAATAAGTTATGCGCTAATCCTTCTACAAGAAGTACATTAGTTATGGAAGGAGAGTTACCAATACTTATGGTTCCAGAGCCAATAATTTTGCCCTTCTGATCTCCTCCAAACTTGACTTCTCCCCCAGACTTAAGCACCATGTCTTGGAACATAGACCTTCTTCCCGTCATGTGTCGCGAGCACCCAGAGTCCAGGTACCATGACATTTTGTGCTTTGTCTTCTTTGCTGCTAAGGATATCTGCAACAGAAATTATCTTCTCCTTAGGTACCCACAATTTCTTGGGTCCTTTCTTGTTAGTTTTCCTCAAGTTCTGATTGAACTTGGGTTTAGCATGATAAGTAACAGGAGGAACAGCATGATATTCTTTGGGTTTGTCAGCATGATATCTTTTAGGTTGTGTCACATGCTTCTTGGTGTGTGTTGTGTTAAAACTTTATGCATGTGATGTGAGCTTGATATCATGTGAGTGACTATATTTGAACTGATCATACAATGGCTTGTATGTGATTTTCAAATCATCAACAGGTTCAAATTTATGTGAGGTATCACCCTCATAGCCAAAACTAAACCTTTTGTTTCCAGAAACACCATATATCATAGAAGCAAGATGACTTCTGCAAATACTTCTGGATAGGAACTTTCTGAAGCTCGAGTCATATTCTTTCAGAATATGATTGAGGCTAGGAATAGATTTTTCTGATTCAGAAGGAGATCCAATATCTTTGGATAATTTTAAAACTTTTTCCTTCAGTTTAGAATTTTCCACTTCCAGCTTCTTAGTTTCAAATTCAAATTGCTTCTTCAGCTTTTTGTATTTGATACTAAGATGAGCCTTGAGTTCCAGAAGTTCTGTTAAACTGGAAACTAACTCTTCTCTAGATAGTTCAGAAAATACCTCTTCAGAATCTGATTCTGATGTAGATTTTGATCCATCATCTACTGTGGCCATCAGTGCAAGATTTGCTTGCCCTCCTTCAGAGTCTGATTCTGATTCTGATTCAGAATCATCCCATGTTGCCATAAGACCTTTCTTCTTATGAAACTTCTTCTTGGGATTCTCCTTCTGAAGTTTTGGACATTCATTCTTGAAGTGTCCAGGCTTATTGCACTCATAGCAGACGACCTTCTTCTTGTCAGATCTTGTGCCACCAGAAGATTCTCCTCGTTCAAACTTCTTTGAACTTCTGAAGCTTTTGAACTTCCTTTGCTTGCTCTTCCAGAGTTGGTTTACCCTTCTGGAGATCATGGACAGTTCATCTTCTTCTTCTGATTCTGATTCCTCAGAATCTACTTCTTCAGCCTGAAAAGCGTTAGTGCATTTTTTAATATTAGTTTTTAATGCAATAGACTTACCTTTCTTCTGAGGCTCATTTGCATCCAGCTCTATCTCATGGTTTCTCAAGGCACTGATTAGCTCTTCCAAGGAAACCTCATTCAGATTCTTTGCAATCTTGAATGCAGTCACCATTGGACCCCATCTTCTAGGTAAGCTTCTGATTATCTTCTTTACATGACCAGCCTTTGTCCAAAACTCTTAATCCAGCAGTTAGCGTTTGAAATCTTGAGAACATCTTCTCAATATCTTCATCGTCCTCCATCTTGAAGGCTTCGTATTTATGGATTAGAGCAAGAGCTTTGGTCTCCTTGACTTGAGCATTTCCTTCATGGGTCATTTTTAATGACTCGTATATATCATAGGTAGTTTCCCTGTTAGATATCTTCTCATACTCAGCATGAGAGATAGCATTCAGCAAAACAGTCCTACATTTATGATGATTTTTGAAAAGCTTCTTTTGATCATCATTCATTTCTTGTCTTGTAAGCCTTACGCCAGTAGCGTTCACTGGATGTTTTTAACCATCCACCAGAAGATCCCATAAGTCACAATCTAGACCAAGGAAGTAACTTTCAAGTTTATCTTTCCAGTATTCAAAGTTTTCACCATCAAATACTGGCGGTCTAGTGTAACCATTGTTACCATTTCCATTGTATTGCTCGGCTGAGCCAGATGTAGATGTAGATGTAGGTGTTGGAGTCTCAACCATCTTGACTTAGTGTTTTTCTCTTCCTGAATCTTTTCTAAACACGGTTAAGTGCTTGCACCTTAGAACCGGCACTCTGATGCCAATTGAAGGATAGAAAAACACTTAGAAAGGGGGGGTTTAAATAAGTGTAGCTTTAAAACTTGTAAGATAAAAACAATTTGCACAATGATTTTTATCCTGGTTCGTTGATAACTAAACTACTCCAGTCCACCCCCTTGGAGTGATTTACCTCACCTGAGGATTTAATCCACTAATCACACGAGATTACAATGGTTTTCCACTTAGCCAACTGTTAAGTCTTCTAGAGTATACTGATCACAACCTGATCACTCTAGGAACAATCTGCTTAGACAACTTCTATGACTTGCTAGCGTATACTGATCAATAACCTGATCACTCTAGAACTTACAACTTAATGTAAACAAATTCTTTTAAGAGATACAATGCTTCTAATAAAGCTATTATCACAACTGTGATTTTCTCTTAAGTTTAAGCTTAAATCTCACTAAGATATTACAACAGCAATGTAGTGAGTTTGATGATGAAGTTTGAGAGCTTTTGAATTTGACAGCGTTTCTGCAAGTTGGTTCAGAGTTTTTAATTCGTAAGTTGTAACCTTGCTTCTCATCAGAACTTCATATTTATAGGCACTTGAGAAGATGACCGTTGGGTGCATTTAATGCTTTGCGTATTCCGTACAACATTGCATTTAATGTTTCACTCTTTTGTCAACTACCTCGAGCCTTGTTTTTGCTGTGTCTACTGACGTTGCCTTTAATAGCTTCTAATGTTCCTTTTGTCAGTCAGAGTAGCCTGCCAGTCTAGTACTTGCTTCTGATATGATGTTTGTGTAAACAACGTTTGAATATCATCAGAGTCAAACAGCTCGGTGCAGAGCATCTTCTTGTCTTCTGACCTTGAAGTGCTTCTGAGCGTGATACCATGAGAACTTCAGTGGTTCTGCTTCTGATCTGAAGTTCTTCTGATGCTTCCATAGACCCATGTTCTGATTCTGCTTGACCATCTTCTGATGTCTTGCCAGACCATGTTCTGATGTTGCATGCTGAACCTTCTGAGTCAGTGCTTCTTGCGCTGATTTTGTGCATACTCTTTAAATAATTCCTGAAATGGAAATTGCATAGTATTAGAGTACCACATTATCTCATACAAAATTCATATGCTTGTTATCATCAAAACTAAGAATATTGATCAGAACAAATCTTGTTCTAACAATATTCCCATGGGTGTGATCCTATACTATCTGGATATTGTGATGCTGATTAGGCTGGAAGTGCTGATGATAGAAAAAGCACATATGGAGGATGTTTATTCTTGGGGAACAATCTCATCTCATGGTTCAACAAGAAACAAAATTGTGTCTCATTGTCTACTGCTGAAGCGGAGTACATAGCAGTTGGTAGCAGTTCTTCCCAACTGGTTTGGATGAAGCAAATGTTAACTGAATACAATGTCACACAGAATTTCATGACATTATACTGTGACAATCTTAGTGCCAACAACATATCCAAGAATCCTATTTAGCATAGCAGAACCAAGCATATTGATATTAGACATCACTTCATAAGAGAACTTGTAGAAGACAAAGTGATTTGCTTAGAGAATGTATCCACTGAATTGCAACTAGCTGACATTTTCACAAAGGCTCTTGATGCTACTAAATTTGAAAACTTGAGGGGCAAGTTAGAAATATGTCTTTATGAGAATTATAGAAATTAAAGGTATTAGGGAATAATTATTTGGACAATTTAAATGAATCATATTTGAAGTGGCTACTGATTGGGCAAGTCTTTAAGTTCCCTCCTCTTTTGCAAACTCTCCTATACGCACACACTCCCTCTATCAAGAACCAACGTCACTCTCTAAATTGGTTCATCTTCCTCACTCTCAACTACTCCCAACGAAGAAAATCTGTATCTCTCTCAAAGCTCTAAAAAATGTCTCAATCTTCAGAATCTTCCTCTCCCAAGAAGATGTCCCCCGTCGCTGCTCCTGAATCTGTTCCAAGAACAGAACCTGTCAACCCTAATCAAGTTCTTGATGTTACTCCATTGAGGCTGGTGACATAAGAAGATCTTGATGTGAAGAAGACTCACACCCCTATGCAAGAAGACCCAAAGAAACTGTTCATGGTAAGGCCTCTAACCTTCATCTTCTACTTCTCATGAAGACCTAACTAAGAAAGTGAAGGTGGAGAAAAACATAAGAAAGCGGGGGATTGAATTGTGTTCTTTATCAATTAAAATTCCATTTCTTTTTCTTTAACGTCTTTTCTTTCTTTCATTTAATCATCTATTGGATTATGCTTTGATGTCGCGGAAGCATGAAGATGTAGAACTACATAACCAATGAGATATTCAGTTTAACTTCTAAAGAATATCAGAACTTCTGATTTGTTCAGTACAGTTCTGCAGAACTTCAGTTTGAATGTTCTGAGTTAAAATGAATAGAGCAGAAAGTAAAAGACACATTCATTTTTATCCTGCTTCACCTTCTAACTAAGGCTACCTCCAGTCCACCTTCTTCAGGTGATTTGCCTCTCAACAGAGGTCTTAATCCACTATAATCATTCTTGATTACAACTGCACGATCCTCCGTCGTGACTAACAACCTGCACAACCAACTGTTGTGACTAACCCTGCACAAGCTACCCGCGAGTGACTAGCCCCTAGATGACTGAACCATTCAGTGACCCCTTCTGGATATATCATTCATCAATCTAGTAACCTGCACAACAACGCATTGTGACTAACTCCCTGCACAACTACCTACTGTGACTGACTACAATGGACTGTTCAGTGATCTCCACGAGATATAACATCCATTGACTCCTGGACTCCTGACCCTTACTTTGTCTCCAAGAGATTTCCACGATGACCGCAGTCGATTATCTTCTCAAGCTTCTGACCTTAAATGGTCGCTCAAGGCCTCTTTTGGAGATTTACAGATGTGCTTCTTATTCAAGCAGATGGTCTCCTATTCTCAATACATATGTTTACGAATCACTGACTAGAAGTCACTTCTAGAGCCTAAACAATCTATCAGAAGTTTCCTAAGATATAACACATTATGAGTAACAACTTTATATGTTTTACAATTAAATACAAGAATAACAAATAAACTTGTAGTCTACTATTCTTGAACTTATGGATGAGATCTTCTTCTTCTGAAAGTAGATAAAGAGCAGCAGCTCTTATGTAGGTTGCTTCTGTCTTGATCTTATTCTTCTTTGTCAATACTAATCATTAAACTGATAACAGCTGATGACACATTGATCAACATCATTAAACATGAAGACACTCTATGAGAAACAACTCAGTGTATTCAGTTTCCTTTTTCTTTTAACATGATCAATTAATGCTTGATCAAGTATTCTTGGATGTCTTCAATTCTCCTCGATAGAGCATTCTGCATAACATGCAGGTTTTCTTCTTCATCCACCGAGAGATTCTTCATTGTAGGCATATAATGTGTATTTCAATATTTTACCATCATACACATAGTGTATGTTGCCTCTTGTGTATCTTCTGATGTGTGTTTGCTTTCTCACACATTTTCTCTCTCTTGTATTGTACAGGCGTATGATCAGTATATTTCAGTGTTGTTGATAATCACATACAGACTATGTGTTGCCTCTTGTATCTTCTGATGCTTGTTTTCATATTTCTTCAATTAAGTGTTCATGCTCAGCTGCTTCATCTACAAATACACTGATGTATTATGCAGATTCTTTCTTCTTTCTTTTGTGCAGAATATTTCTTTGGTTGCGCACTTTCTTCTTATCTCCATGGATGATCCTTACTGGATATTGTCTTTTCCTCTTCCGGATCCATTCAAGGGATGGATGATCACTCACTCTTTATACTGGATAAATTGATTTTTTACTCTGAGTAAGATGGATGGATTCCATATACTGTGGTCACTCCATACACTTCATGCTTGAAAATTTGGTTCTATTTATAGCTTGATGAGTGGTTACCGTTGGATTGTAGCCGTTGCAATTTGGTTGAGTATGGATTTGAATACTTTGTATTGATTGGATGCATGTGTCCATGACACAACCTTATCTTGATGTTAGTTGGCGTGCTACCCTGGTTTTTTTCTTTCTTCAATGTGTTGCATGTAGCTTGCTTCTTCTTTCAACCTTGGGAGTTGTTCCTTTTAAATGTTGTAACCGTTTTGCACGTGATGATGTTTCTAACGGCTCTCCCTTTGATTCTAGGCTCTTTGTATTTTATTTGATTTTGTACGCTGAGCTGTAGAATCTTCATTGGCTTGAATGTGACTTCTTCTGATGTTTGTATTTTATATGTTACTGTATCGTAGTCTTTAGAACTTGTAACTTCAGAACTTCTGATCTTTATACTTGCGTGATCTTCTGATGTTTGCAAAACTTCTTGTAATGATCTTTCTTGTTCATTTCCTTGAGGCTTCTGATGTACTTTCTGATTATGTGCTTGTTATATGTAGGCATTGATATTGCTTGTTCTTCTGAGTAGTCTTGTCTCTGATTGTTGCTTCGGTTGCTTCTGATCTACGGTCTTTGGTTTGTTTGACGTGTTCTTGATCAGAACATTTGATAATGATGTTTAGCTTCGTCAATCTTCTGGATGTAGTTGTTGTACTCTTTTTCTGATGAATCCTGTATAAGATTTATGACATAGTATCTGCACACTAAATGAAATCATTAGTAATAAATTTGTTACTCACAAAATATATGCTTGTTATCATCAAAACTAGATTCTGAACATAGATTCTTAATCTTGTTCTAACAGAAAGGATCGGAGTATGTCCACAATGCTATTGCAAAAATTGTTACGAGGATCTTGGATGAAAAGCATAAGGTTCCTGGCATATTTGTCCCTCTACAATTTGTGATCTGTGAACCCCCTCAGAACCCTGAACCCAATGTTGAACCTAGGGAAGACATCATAGGGAAGTCTACTAATGATGATGATGACCACATGTCTGGCGGAAATGCCCACATGGCTGATGATGATGTACAAATGGCTGAGGAGGAAGAGAATGATAATGATGTTCAAAAAGATGATGATAATGCTGATGTTACTCAATAAATAATTGTAACTTACTCAGTTTATAAAATTGATTATACCAATAAATTTTTACATTTTATCATTAATTTTTTATGATTACCGTTTATCATAAAAAAATTATGACTACCATTTAACATTTTTTATCATGATTACAATTAAAAATTTAATTTGAAAACATTCTGATAAGTTTTAATTTCTTCATAAGTTTAAAAAATTACAAAATCTCAATTGATTTTGTTTTGTTTTATTAACCTTTCTATAAAAATCTAAATAATTTCAAAATATATTTTATCTCAAATAAGATCTAAATGATTATAAAAATAATTTTTATTCTTATATTTTTAGAATGATAAATTAAATATTTAACCTTGAAATTTATTTTAAAATGATACAAAATTTTATCGATTTCGATTGTTCACTTTATATATATATATAGGAGGGATATATTTACTCCAAGAGTAAGTTATTTTGACTTACTCCACATCATGACCATTAATTATTTTCAATCTAACGGTTAAAAGTAATAAAGAATAGTTTTATCTTTCCACATTTCATTACTTATTATTTTTAACCATTAGATTGAAAAGAATAAATGGTCAAGATGTGGAGTAAGTTAAAATAACTTACTCTTGGAGTAAATATATCCCTCCTTATATATGGGAAATTTTGATTTGTTGATTTTAATGAACTGAATTGGTTTCTCTTTTTGTGTTGATTTAAAATAAATATTAAGGATCATAGACAGAGAAACCAATTCAGTCTATTAAAATCATCAAATCAAAATTTAATGGTGGTGATTCATTGTTTTCATTTCTCATAATAACCAAGTGTTCTCACTTGAGTGGTCCCATATATATATATATATATATATATATATATATATATATATATATATATATATATATATATATATATATATATATATATATATATATATATATATATATATATATATATATATATATATATATATATATATATATATATATATATATATATATATTTAATTTCAGGTCAATCATTAATTATTATTCATTTTGGTAAATTTTATCTCATTCAAATTAATTAGTATCCTTAATAATTTTATTTTTATGCATTTATTTGAAAACTTCTTTGAAAATATTGCAATAATTATCCAACAATTAGTTTTATGATTAAGTTGTTGGTTAAACCTAAATAAACAAAGAAATAAAAATAATTAATGATGACATTTAATGATATTATCATTCTAATATTTTGAAATTATTATAATTAAAAACATCAATTAATTACTTATTATTATGTTGGATAATTTTCATAAATTGACTCGAATAAAAAATATTATAATAAACCGTGAGTTTGAATTTTGACAATGAATTTTCATTGCTTGATTTCTATTTATTAATTATTATTATTATTATTATAATTATTATAATTATTATAATTATTATAATTATTATTATTTTTATTATTACTTTGATATAAGAAAATTAATTGTTTAGTTTATTTTGATTATGTGGATTAATTCTTAATTATATTGAAAAGAGAGACCTTTTAAAATTGTTTTTTTTATATTATTATTATATAAAATAAAAAATTGTGAATAGTTAAAATGTATGATAATTATGAGTATGAAAGTTAAGAAAATCAACAGGTAATCACATGACATTATTTACATATCAATTATAACTTTTTAAAAGTTATTTTAAATATAATTGAGTTATAATTATTGAATTTTGAGTTTAGATTTTTCTTAAGAAAATAACAATAAGTAATAATTTCTATTTGCTACTTTTTTAAGAAATTGAAATTAATTATATCTATTAATGGGTTGAGTTAAATGTATGATAATTAAAAATCTAAATTAAATATTTATCATATATACTTATTAGAAAGTTATACCCATTAGAAATTTTAAACCATTTTTATAATAAAAATTGGAACCCATAAATGGAAAAAGTTGCATCGAAAGCTTAATTTCTTCTTAATAAAATAGAACATAATTTGAACAAATTGAAATTAATTATATTTATTAATTATTAATTGGTTGATTTTTATATTTTTATATTTAAATTGAAATATAATTTTTTTAATATTTATTAATAATAAATTTATTTGTAAAATGAAATTTGTTTAAAAATGATACAAAATTTTATCGATTTAAATTGTTCACTTTATATATTATCTATATTTTTGCTGTTAATACAGTTCAACTGTGATGCATATTAAACAAATGGGTCTACCATGAAAATCCAATTCTATAACGTATTATAATTATATTTTATTCTAACCTTACTGGTATATTACTAAAAGTAACAATTATTTCTATATAACTATTTATGTACACATTTTTTCCAGATTTGTTATTCATTAAATCAACTTTCTCGTCCTTCATGGATTATATGACAGAACTTTAAACCATAAAAAGAAATAGAGATCTAGTAGAGAGTATTTTGGCGTATGGATGCGTAACAAAATGTATGGAAAGATATTAATATGGTTTCCAGAAAATCAATTGCAAACTTGTTTTAAATCTTGTTTTCCATTTATTACTTGGGATTCTAGTCATATATGCTATTATCTTTAATTCATATATGATTTCATCTCTTCATCATGGTGTTATATCTATATGGGTCTTTCAGGATTTCATTCTTATCATTTAGCATCTAAACTCAAATTTCAATTCTATCCTCATCTCATTCTTTGATATTTCCTTTCTCTGTCTTCCCTTATTTCATATCTACCCTCAAATTCTCTTACACTACATTCATCCTCATTCACAAAAATTTCCATAAACATCAAGAACAACAACCAAAATTTAAACCACATTTCTAACACATTCATCCACAAACTCAGATAAATCAAGAACTTCAACTAAAATTTTGAACACAATTATCCTTCTTAACAAATTCCTTCAACACACATCAAAATTCGTCAAGAATCTCATCCTCAACCTTTATCCAAAAACATCAAAATCACCAACAACCTTTCAACCCAACCCAGTAATTCACACGTTCGAGAATATATTTCTAAACCTTCATCCCCAAGTCCAGCACATTCAAGACCATCCCAGAAATTACAAGCCAATTCCTGCTTGTTAACAACTTCCTTCAACAAACAACAAACAAATACATTAAATCAAACTCAAAACTTCATCTCCTCATGAATCTCATATTTAACCTTCTAAAAAAAAATCAAATCAAATCTATCATAATCGATTTCTCATCTACAAATTTATCCTCTTTCCATAAATTTCAGATCTAAACCATTTCATTTCTTCTTCCTTGAACCTTAACCTTAACTCGACCCACAAACTTTGAACCTTTAGTTTCTTTCATTCTAGAAAAAATATCGATTTTTTTATATTTAAAGAAAAAATTATATATATTTTATATTTATCATTTTAACAAAATCATCGTATTTTTTATTTTATTTTCTCCCTTTTTTTAACCCTAGAAAACTTTTCTTTCATCTTGAAAGTGTTTTTTATATTGAAAAGTCCGAACATGATCTTCCAAAAACAAACTCAATATACCAATAAAATTTCAACCACTAATATAAATTATCATAAGTGGGTATTCATTTTTCTACCTCATTTTCTATTATGTATGACTACTTTTTTTATAAACAAATTTTAATTTAAGAAAAAATAGAATAGAAGTTGTAACATCCTCTTTTGTCTAAGCATGTCATATATTAAGTTACTAAGAGAAATTAATAGAGTTATCCTTGATTATGAAAAGGGTGGTAGAGAATTAAGAAGAAGTTGTTAGAACTACTGACAATGGAGAATGGACTAGTTAGAATCCAACCAAATGGAAAGCTAGTACTATTGGCTTAGTTGGAGGGCAAACGGGTCATTTGTTATGATTGCATGTGTCCATAAGACATTGTTTGGTAGAGATAACATATGAGTCCATTCCAAATCATATTTAGATTTAGATTCCATTCCAAAGCATATTTAGATGCACAACGAGAATGAAGGAGATGCTTATGAGAAAGAGAAAGAAAGGAAGTCATATTCATCATCTTCATGCTCTGTTTTCGTATTCTTGGAACAGCTTTCACTAAAAAGGTAATATCTCTTTGCTTGTAACTCCGATTGAAGCGATTCTGGACTTTTCAAAAAGCTAACGAAATTCTCTTTAATTTGCATATTAAATTCGTGTCAAGGAGGTCTGTATTGATGGAGATAAACACATTTTAAATTTGGTGATTCTTGCTAAATATGGGTATACAAGAGCTACGAATTTGATGGTGTTAGAGGTGGAGTTTTGGCTATCATGAGAGCTCAATGTCAGCATGGATTCCATCATAACCTTCATTTAAGCCAGGTGAGTTCCATTAGTTAGATACTTTGGTAGGAATGGGATTAAAGGCATGATGAAAGGGTTAGTGAGATAATGTTTACTATGTGTCAGTGTTTGGGTTATGTGGAACTCTTGTCATTGCATGCTTGAATTATTTGATATAAATGTGTTCTAATGATGCCTAAATTCTTGTTGGGATTATTAATACATGTTGGGTTTTAACCTATGATGTTGGGATAAAGGTTTGAGTGAATTGATGTCAAAATTCTCTTTAAGCATGAATGAATGTAATCGTACGTGTGGTAACTGAAATCATATGCTATTTTGGTGTTGTTATGGTGATGTATTGTCTATGCTTTGACAGGGGACTTAGAATATGGATTAGGATGTGTTAGCACTGATTTTATATAGGAAATATGTTATTTTGGCTCTAGTTTAGTGAGCAATCGATTGCATGGGTCAATCAATCGATTGTACTGTGAAAAATTGACATTTTGTGCATTTTGTTCAGTGAGAAATTGATTGCACCATTGTGCAAATCGATTGCACCTGACAGGAAATTACCACTTTATTGTTTCGACCATAACTTGAGTTTCGTAACTCGGAATTAGGTGTCGTCGAAAGCATTGGAAAGGTATTTCAATACTCTTTAAGATTATGCTTAAATATAATACCTTTAGTTCATTTATGGAATATGTTAATTGAATTCCTAATGGTATGATATGATCACTTATGCTACTTGTTTGTATGTATGTATACAAAGGAAGTGCATTATGCATTATATGATAAATCCTATGATGTGATCAAATGGTGGTTGCTTCTCATTCGTTCCGGTTGAAAGTTTAGAGATGGTTGTTTGTTTGTGGCTTGATGCTATGTGTGATAATGATCACTTGTGTTCCGTTATTCTAGTTGAACATTAGGATGTGTTTTTGGACATATGCTTGAATCGGAGTAGGCCTAGATACTAGGTGGTAAATCACATACGGTCGTTATTATACCATTGCGACGTGCGTGTTAGGGCCAGTACTGTGTTTCCCACTTAGATTACTCGTCGGCGTTCTCGGTATCACGTGCACACCTGAACTACCAAAGGAGGTGTGCAAGTGCGGGTCTATAGGGTGTTTCCCACTTGGTTCCTTATCTGTATGCTTGGTATGGTGAGTAAGTAATGCCACGTAGGAAATATTACTTCAGTTGCTCACCTCTAGTGATGCCAAGTAGGCAAGATAACTAGGCTTTCGCCCGGTGGGCTTGTGTAGTCAAGAAGGCGTGTTGCATTTGAATTACTCATCTACGTGGGATGATTGACAAGATAGTAACGTTATGTAGGAAACGTCACTTTGGTAACTTGTGATCGATGGGATTGTGTATCCAAGTAAGCGTAAATCACTTTCCACTCATCTGATTCATCAGGCGGTGTGCATTTGCAAGTCTCTTGACAATTAGACACTGTTAGAACAAGAAATATTCTGATCAATATTCTTAGTTTTGATGATAACATTATATATGAATTTTGTATAAGAGAATCTGGTACTCTAATTATTCACGTTTTCCATTTCTGGAAAAGTATAAATGAGTATGCACAAAATCAGCACTCAGAGGCTCTAACCCAGAAGTTCTGGAGTGCTTCATCAGAACATGGTTTGGCAAGACATCAGAAGATGGTCCTGCAGATTCAGAACATGATCTGGAAAGCATCAGAAGATGGCAGTCAGAAGGAAAGCTCTGAATATTTGATGGTATCACGCTCAAAGCACTTCTCAAGTATGAAGACAGAAGTTGCATCTGCACCAAAACTGAAGACTCAGATATTCAAACGTTCATTCTACATATTCTGAGTCCAGAAGAAAAGGCTATAACGTCAAATCTCTGGCTGACAAAAAGAACGTTAGAAGCTACAAAAGGCAAAGTCAGTAAAAGCAGTGAAAGCATGGCTCGAGGTAGTTGAAAAAAGTGTGCAACATTAAATGCAACAGTGTACTATTCACGCAAAGCATTAAATGCTCCCAACGGTCACATTTCCTCAGCGCCTATAAATAGAAGTTCTGATTCAGAAGCAGCTAACGAACACTTGCGCAAAAGAACCAAAACGTTGTCAAACTGAAAACAAACAAAAGCAAAGAAGAACTTCATCTTCAACCTCATAACTTAAGAGAAAAATCACTTTGTGATCATAGCTTATTTAGAAGCATTTGAATCTCTTGTAACATTTATTTTACATTGAATGTAAAAGGAACTCCTAGAGTGATCAAGTTGTGACCAGGATACTCTAGAAGACTTAGAGAGTTTCTAAGTGGAGAACCATTGTAATCAGTTGGATTAGTGGATTAAATCCTCAGTTGAGATAAATCACCTTGTCAGGGGTGGACTGGAGTAGTTTAGTTAACAACGAACCAGGATAAAAATAATTGTGTTATTTATTTTTATCTACCATTTTTAAGAAAGAACCCTTATTCAATCCCCCTTTCTAAGTGTTTTTCATTCCTTCTATTGGCATCAGAGCGTCGGTTCTAGGTTCAAACACTTAACCGTGCTAGAGAAAAGATTCAGGGAGAAAAACACAAAATGGTTCAAACAACTACTTCAAATCCTCCTGAGAAAAACAACAATGGTAACAATGGAAGCAGTAGCTTCAATGGTTACAATAGACCACCAGTCTTTGATGGTGAAAACTTTGAGTATTGGAAGGATAGACTTAAAAGTTACTTTCTTTGTCAAGATGGTGACTTATGGGATTTAGTGTTGGATGGTTACACACATCCTGTAAATGCTCGTGGAGTCAAGATTACAAGACAAGCTATGAGTGATGACCAAAAGAAAGAATTCAAGAATCATCACAAATAAAGAACTATATTGTTAAATGCTATCTCACACGTTGAGTATGAGAAGATCACAAACAGAGAAACTGCTCATGACATATTTGAATCTCTGAAGATGACTCATGAAGGAAATGCACAAGTCAAGGAGACAAAAGCTTTGGCTCTAATCCAGAAATACGAAGCGTTCAGAATGGAAGATGATGAAAACATTGAAGCAATGTTCTCCAGATTCCAAACTCTAACTGCTAGATTAAGATTTCTTGACAAGGGATACACAAATGCTGATCATATCAAAAATATAATCAGAAGTCTTCCTAGAAGATGGGGACCAATGGTTACAGCATTCAAGATTGCCAAGAATCTGAATGAGGTGTCTCTTGAAGAGCTCATAAGTGCCTTGAGGAGTCATGAGATTGAGCTAGATGCAAATGAGCCTCAAAAGAAAGGTAAGTCCATTGCGTTAAAATCTAAAAATAAAAACTATGCTAACGCTTTTCAGGCAGAAGAAGAAGAATCTGATGAGTCAAAGTCAAAAGAAGAAGATGATGAATTATCTCTCTTATCCAGAAGAGTAAATCAACTATGGAAGAACAAGCAGAGAAGATTCAAGAACTTCAAGAACTTCAAGAGACCTGAAAAGGGAGAATCTTCTGAACACAGAAGATCTGGCAAGGAGAAAGTGACGTGCTATAAATGCAAGGAACCTGGACACTACAAGAATGAATGTCCAAAGCTTCAGAGGGAAAAGCCCAGAAAGAAGTTTGAAAAGAAGAAAGGCATGATGGCTTCATGGGATGACTCTGATTCATCAGATCAAGAGTCAGACTCTGAAGATGAGCAAGCCAACATAGCACTCATGGTAACATTTGACGCTGGTGAAGAATCTACTTCTGATTCAGACTCTGATGAGGTATTTTCTGAACTCACTAGAGATGATTTGGTTTCCAGCTTATCAGAACTTCTGGAAGTCAAGAGGTATAGGCAGAAATCAGCTAGCCTCTATGATATATGGTGTAAGTGGAAACAAGAGAATATGTATAGGCTTTGAGGGAGAAACCCCATATAAACTTGAACCTGTTGATGAGATGATTATCAATTACAAACCTTTGTATGAACAATTCAAGTATGGTCACTCTCATGATATCAAGCACACATCACACTCTAAGAGTTTCGACATAACACACACAAAGAAATATGTTGTTGCACATTCTGGTAAATCTTATGTGAAATCTCAGTTCAATCAGAACTTGAGAAGGATTAACCCCAAAGGACCCAAAAGAATGTGGGTACATAAGGATAAGATAATTCCTGTTGCAGATCTCCTTCACATCTCAAAAGAAAAACATGTCATGGTACCTGGATTCTGGGTGCTCACGTCATATGATGGGAAGAAGGTTTATGTTCCAAAGTCTGGAACTTAAATCTACTGGAGAAGTAAAGTTTGGAGGGAATCAAAAGGGAAATATCAGTGGCTCTGGAACCATATGTATTGGTAATTCACCCTCTATAACTAATGTTCTTTTAGTAGATGGATTAGCTCATAACTTATTGTCCATAAGTCAACTAAGTGACAATGGTTATGACATAATCTTTAATCATAAGTTTTATAAAGCTATTAGTCAGATGGATGGCTCAATCCTACTTACAGGCAAGAGAAAGAACAACATTTATAAGATTGATCTTTCAGATCTTAAGAACCAAAAGGTTACTTGCCTTCTGTCTGTTAACGAAGAGCAGTGGGTCTGGCACAGAAGATTGGGTCACGCTAGTTTGAGAAAGATCTCTCAGATTAACAAACTCAATTTGATCAGAGGACTCCCTAATCTGAAATATAAATCGAATGCTCTTTGTGAAGCATGTCAGAAAGGGAAGTTTTTAAAACCTGCGTTCAAATTAAAAAATATTGTCTCTTCCTCTAGGCCTTTAGAACTTCTGCACATTGATCTTTTTGGCCCAGTCAAAACAGCATCAATCAGAGGCAAGAAATATGGATTGGTCATTGTAGACGACTATAGCAAATAGACTTGGGTAAAGTTCTTAAAACACAAGGATGAGTCACATTCTATGTTCTTTAACTTTTGTAATCAGATCCAATCTGAAAAGGAATGTAAAATCATAAAAGTCAGAAGTGATCATGGTGGTGAATTTGAGAACAGATTCTTTGAAATTTATTTCAGAGAAAATGGTATTGCCCATATTTTCTCTTGTCCTAGAACTCCACAGCAAAATGGAGTTGTAGAACGAAAGAACAGGACTCTACAAGAAATGGCTAGAACCATGATCAATGAGACTAATATGGATAAGCATTTCTGGGCAGAAGCAATTAACACAACTTGTTATATTCATAATAGAATCTCCATAAGACCTATTCTAAATAAGACTCCTTATGAATTGTGGAAGAACAGAAAGCCCAACATTTTATATTTTCATCCATTTGGATGTGTTTGTTATATTCTGAATACTAAAGATCATCTGAACAAGTTTGATTCTAAATCTCAGAAGTGTTTTCTACTTGGATATTCTGAACGCTCTAAAGGCTACAGAGTATACAATACTAAAACTCTAGTAGTTGAAGAATCTATCAATATCAGATTTGATGATAAGCTTGGCATTGAAAAGCCAAAGCAGTTTGAGAATTTTGCAAATATAGATATATCCAACTCAGATCATGAAGAACCCAAGGAAAAGGATGATGCAGAAGATCAAGTTGCAGCGTCTTTAGAGAATCTCAGAATATCTGAAGAGCCAACACTCAGAAGATCTTATAGACTCACCTCTGCTCATCCAGAAGATGTTATAATTGGAAAGAAATATGATCCCATCAGAACAAGAGCATTCCTAAAGAACAATGCAGAATGTCAATTTGGGTTAGTGTTTTTGATTGAGCCAACTTCTCTTGATCAAGCTCTGGAGGATGTTGACTGGATAATTTCTATGCAAGAAGAGTTAAATCAGTTTACAAAGAATGATGTTTGGGATTTGGTTCCAAGACCTAAAGGATTCAATATCATTGGAACAAAATGGGTTTTCAGAAACAAGCTGAGTGAGAAAGGTGAAGTCATCAAAAAAAAGCCAAACTGGTCGCTCAGGGCTATAGTCACCAAGAAGGTATTGACTATACAAAAACCTTTGCACCAGTGGCTAGGTTAGAATCTATTAGATTGTTAATTTCATTTCCCACTCAGAATAATATCACTCTGTATCAGATCGATGTTAAGAGTGCCTTTTTAAATGATTACATAGATGAAGAAGTATATGTCCACCAACCTCCTGGTTTGAAGACTCTAAGTCTCCAGAACATGTTTTTAAATTAAAGAAATCATTATACGGTTTGAAGCAAGCTCCCAGAGCTTGGTATGAAAGATTAAGTTCTTTCCTTCTAGATAATGGTTTCACAAGAGAAAAAGTAGACACAACTATCTTCTGTAAAACCTTTAAAAAGGATATGCTAATTTGTCAAATTTATGTCGATGGTATTATATTTGGAACATCTAATCCTACACTTGGAAAGTAGTTTGCTAAGTCTATGCAGGTAGAATTTAAGATGAGAATGATGGGAGAACTCAAATATTTCCTAGGCATTC